>NC_057813.1:131460799-131484229 GCF_018294505.1 Triticum aestivum | reverse complement strand
GGCGTTGCGAGCGCTCGGGGCTCGGCTTGCTCGATGGAGTGGACAGCGGCGGAGCTCCTGGACACGATGAGAGGACGCACGGGCGGCGGGGAGCACGGCTACGACGAAGGCACGGCGATGGTGGCGTCGGTCATGGCGGGGGAGCGCGAGGGGGAGGAGCTGGAGAGGAGAGGGGGTGTCTGGGGGGTTCGGGGGAGCGAGGGAGGCCGGTCCACGACGTCACCGGGCGCGGGGAGCGGCGAGGCGGCGAGCAGGTGCGTGGCGCGCGCTGCGGTCGCCGTCGGGCACCTGCCTGCCTGCCTGGCCGGCAAGCAGCTCGCTGGAGCGGCGCTGGGCTGGGCCGGCAGGTGGGCCGGGAGCAGGCGCCAGGTAAGCTTTTTCCATTTCTTTCTATTTTCTGTTTTTTTAATACTTCTGCAACTTTGTTGAATTAAATAAAATACTTAGGCTACTCCTAAAATCACCAAACTACTCCTGGTCCAAAGTTGGATTATTTCCAACATGAAACATTTTAGTTTGGAGATATTTGAGCATTTAAATATTTTATATAATTTTAAATGCCCAAATTCAAATATTTATGATTTAATTCAAAAACCCTAAGCTGGCCTAGGAAAATCTGCACCACTTTTGGCAGAGGTTCTGAACCAAGACAAAAATGATGGGCATTTTAGAAGGGCATTTCAGGTTCATTGAAAAAGTTTTTAGTAAACCCTAATTGGATTCAGAGGGGACTGGGGGTTCTGTCATCCCCATTTCAGGTTTCTGATGAAAGAGTAAACATGATGCAACACTCTAATGCATGGCTAACTAGGATGTGATAACTCACCCCCACTCAAAAGAATCTCGCCCCGAGATTTGGGTTCCTCCGGAAAGAAGGCGGGATACTCAAGTCGAAGATGATTCCCCCTTTCCCAAGTTGCTTCATCCTCAGAATGGTGCGACCATTGTACTTTGAGAAACTTGATATTATGACGTCGAGTGGTACGCTCGACCTGATCGAGGATACGAATGGGGTACTCTCGATATGTAAGATTATCTTGGAGATCAAGCGTTTCGTGGTCCACTCCACGGATAGGATCCGAGAAGCAACGCCTGAGTTGAGAAACGTGGAAGACATCGTGGACTCTGGAGAGGTGCGGAGGTAGTTCCAACTGGTAGGCAACTTCTCCTCGTTTGGCGAGAATGCGAAAAGGTCCAATGTAACGAGGAGCCAATTTGCCTTTGATACCGAAACGATGGGTTCCCTTCAGAGGGGTAACCCGAAGATAAGCCTTCTCGTCAACCTCGAAAGTCATAGCCTTATGTTTTCGGTCATATTGACTCTTTTGACGAGATTGGGTTGTTTTCAACTTTTCACGAACGATGCGAACTTGTTCTTCTGCTTCCTGAATCATATCCGGGCCAAAGAATTGTCTTTCCCCGGTCTCTGACCAGTTAAGGGGTGTTCGACACCGTCGTCCATAGAGAACTTCAAAAGGGGCTTTACCCAAGCTAGATTGATAGCTGTTGTTGTAAGCGAATTCGGCAAATGGAAGGAACGTCTCCCAATCCATTCCGAATGAGATAACAGAGGCTCGAAGCATGTCTTCTAGAATCTGGTTGACGCGTTCCACTTGACCACTCGACTAAGGGTGGAAAGCGGTGCTAAAGGAGAGACGGGTTCCCATAGCATTTTGGAAACTTTCCCAAAATCGAGAGGTGAAAATACTTCCTCGATCCGAGTTAATTTCCAAAGGAACACCATGGAGAGACACTATTCGGGAGATGTATAAGTCTGCCAGCTAACTAGCGGTTATACTCTCACGAACAGGTAGGAAATGGGCTACTTTGGAAAGACGATCGACAACGACGAAAATAGCATTATTCCCTCTCTTGGTCCTAGGAAAACCGGTAATGAAATCCATACCAATTTTATCCCATTTCCATTCAGGAATAGCTAAGGGTTGAAGGGTGCCAGCAGGCCGTTGATGCTCTGCTTTTACACGACGACAGACGTCCCAATTAGCAATATACTGAGCAATTTCTCTCTTCATCCTAGTCCACCAGAACCTCTGCGTAGGTCCTGATACATCTTAGTACTACCGGGATGAATGGTGAGAGGAGATTCATGAGCCTCCTTAAGGATCAATCGCCTCAGGTTTCGCACTTTGGGAACCACTAGTCGATTCCCGAAGTATACGACCCCTTGATCATTAATGGAGAAACAATTCGCAATTCCTTTCTTGATGTTTCTCTTGATGCGGGAGATTCCCGGATCTACCTTCTGTGCCTTGACGATCTGGTCCGTAAGGGTAGGTTTCGCCACCAAGGTGGAAAGGAAACCTTGAGGAACAATGTGAAGGTTAAGCTTCCGAAATTCCTCATGGAGAAGCGGTTGACTTTGTTGTAACATTAGGTTGTTACAATAAGATTTACGACTTAGCGCATCAGCCATGACATTGGCTTTCCCTGGGGTGTAAGTTATTCCTAAGTCGAAGTCTGTGATCAACTCAACCCAACGTCTTTGCCTGAGATTCAAATCCGGTTGGGTGAAAATGTACTTCAGACTTTGGTGATCAGTGAATATTTCGCAACGGTTACCGAGGAGGTAATGTCGCCAGGTCTTAAGTGCATAGACTACGGCTGCAAGCTCTAAATCATGAGTAGGATAATTCTCCTCATGTGGGTGCAATTGCCATGAAGCGTAAGCAATTACGTGTCGATCTTGCATGAGAATGCAACCTAGTCCTTGTCGCGAGGCGTCGCAGTAGATAACAAAATCCTTGGAGAAGTCTGGTGGTACCAGTACGGGAGCATAAGTCAGGCGTCTTTTCAGTTCCTGAAAGCTGTGCTCACATTGTGAAGTCCATTCGAACTTCTTATCTTTCTTGAGGAGTTCGGTTAGAGGTTTAGCAACTTTGGAGAAGTTTTCGACAAAGCGACGGCAATAGCTCGCTAAGCCCAGAAAACTCCGAACTTGCTTGACCGATTCAGGTGGAGTCCAATTAAGGACGGCTTGAACTCGCTCAGGGTTAACAGCAATACCTTTACCAGATATTACATGACCCAGATAGGTCACTTCTGACAACCAAAATTCACATTTGGAAATCTTGGCATAAAGGCGGTGCTCTCGAAGTTTCTTCAACACTAGCCTTAGATGTTTGGCATGTTCTTCCTCGTTCTTGGAGTAGATGAGTATATCATCGAGATAAACTATGACGAATTTATCCAAATACTCCATGAAGATTGAGTTCATTAACCGAGAAAAGGTGGCTGGAGCGTTGGTTAAACCGAAGGACATGACGGTGTACTCGTATTGGCCATAACGAGTAACAAAGGCCATTTTAGGAATGTCCCCGTTTCTGATTTTGATTTGATGGTAGCCCAACCTCAAATCCATCTTGGAGAAGACTGAGGATCCAGCGAGCTGATCATACAGGTCGTTGATCCTAGGGAGCGGATATTTGTTCTTGATTGTGACCAAATTGACCGGTCGGTAATCTACAACCATCCGGTCCGTACCATCCTTCTTCTTGACGAAGAGGACGGGGCAAGCCCACGGAGATGAACTAGGTTGGATGAAACCCTTTTTCAAGGACTCATCGAGTTGTTTCTTAAGCTCGGCTAGTTCTAGTGGTGCCATCTTATAGGGTCTTCTAGCAATCGGAACGGTTCCTGGAATGAGGTCTATTACGAACTCAACATCCCTGTCAGGTGGAACACCTGGCAATTCCTCTGGGAAGACATCCGGGAAGTCACGGACTACCGGAACGTCCTCAAGGTCTGGCAAAGGGCTGGCGTTAAGAGAATATAATTGTCGCTTGGCTAATCGGGTCAAGACATTGACTATCTTCCCCGAAGGATGAGTGAGTTGAACAGTCCTAGAGAAGCAATCAATTTTGGCATGATGAGCTGACATCCAGTCCATACCCAAAATGATATTAATATCTGAAAATTTGAGAGCTATCAAAGATGCAAGGAAAACAAGTCTGTCGACTTGGATTTCATTTCCATAACTTACCCTGGAGGTCTGCCATCTAGAACCAGGAGTAGAAATTTCCATAGTGGATGGCATGTCACAGAATGCGGTGTTATGCAGACGAGCATAGTTCTCGGATATAAATGAATGAGAGGCTCCTGTATCGAAAAGAATAGATGCCGAGTGGCAATTAACAAGGAGCGTACCGAGAACGACGTTGGGATCCTCTTGAGCTTCTTCGGCAGAGATACAGTTGACATGGCCACGTGTAGCGGTGGCCTGCTTGGCGTGGAACACTTTCCCTGTCGGCTTGCCACGGCCAACAGCTTTAGCAGATTGGTTGGGGTTGGTCTGGGGACACTCACGCATATAGTGGCCAGATTCCCCACACTTGAAACAACTCACGGAACTGGTATGTGGAGGAGCATTGTTGGTTAGACCCCCATAGGGCTTGGCTGGTACAGACTGTTGAACAGGGCGAGGCGCCTGGAAAGATGGCCTCAGTGTGAACCTGGGTGGCAGGGCGGTGTTGGGCACCCACACGCGGCGCTTCTGAGGACCATCACCGGATGAGGAACCCATGTCACGGCCATGCTTGCGTGTTGCATCATAATCAGTCTGACCAGTTTCAGCACTGATGGCCTTGTTAACAAGTTTCTGAAAAGATGTGCACTCATGCAGACGGAGGTCGCGGCGAAGCTCAGGACTAAGCCCCTTACGGAACCTTGCTTGCTTCTTGGCATCAGTAGAAACTTCTTCAGTTGCATATCGTGCGAGGTTACCGAACTCCCTGCTGTAAGCATCCACAGAGAGTCGGCCCTGAGTGAAACTGCAAAATTCCTCACGTTTACGGTCCATGAGACCCTCTGGAATGTGATGTTCACGGAAAGCCTCGCTGAATTCAGCCCAAGTAGTGACATGGCCCGCTGGGCGCATAGCTCCATAATTCTCCCACCATAGACTGGCGGGGCCTTCAAGATGATATGAAGCAAAGGTGACCTTGTCAGCCTCCGCTACCAGCGTGGAACGCAGTTTGTGAGAAATACTGCGAAGCCAATCATCAGCGTCGAGAGGCTCGACGGAGTGGTGGAACGTGGGTGGATGTAACTTGATAAAATCACTGAGTGACACCACGTTAGTCCTCTGATGGTGTGCCGTGTTCTGTTCAATACGCTCCAACAAACGGTTGGTCTCCCGCTTGTTTCTTTCGGCTTCCATCATAACCTCGGCTAGGGAAGGACGATGAGGCAGATTTGCATTCCTGACTTCGCTGCCTTCGGCCTGCTCTTGGGGAGCAGGGTTAGTGCGCGTGTTGACCATCATCTCATCGGAGGCATTCCAAGCTCCTATACATTATTTTTCTACACCTCCGGAAGGCGATACAAACTAGGTCATATACCACGAGTCACGCAGGACGATAGACGACACAGCTAACACGAACTAGTGATACTACCACTAACTCAGACCGATCCGTAGTAGTCCTCGTAGAAGTCACCTCCATAGCCTGGAAGCTCAACATGATCATCCGGAAACAGACGATCTCGCGGAGCTTGTGGACCATAGGGGCTAGGATGAGGTCTTGGACCAACAAACGGTGGCCTGCGGGGACCGCGAGGTGGGGTGATGCCTCCTACATCACGCCAACCCATCACGTCTGGCAAAGCAGATCTCACAGGATAGAGATCGTGCATATCCGAATATCCAGCTTGCACCGCCGGTGCAAACCGAGTCAATGTGGCCCAGTGGTCAGCACGGGTATTGAAGAGCTCTAACCTCAAGGCCCGATTTTCACGGTCCTTATCCTCGAGCATCTCAGCAGTGGTGCGAGTCCGTGAATCCTCCTGGGTGGGGTCAGCATAGATAGCCTGGAGATACCCTTGTGCTCCCGGAAGTGATCCTGGCATATACCGGAAATCAGAGTCCCGAAATAGACCAGATCTGACTCGCATGATGGTCATCATAGAGTAGGCGGCGTCCTGCACAGCCATCTCAATAGTAACCCCGAGTCCATAGGAGCAGTGAAGGGGCTCGGTGGACCCAGGATAAGATGGAAATATCCTGACAGTGCAGAGATACTGGCTTTGATTAAAGTCTCGGAATTGCTCTTCGACCGTGTACTCAGGATACCAACGGTATCCAGCCTCAGTCATTACCCTGACCAACATGGCAGTATAGCCGGGTACATCTAGGCATCGAGTCAGGCGAACCACTTGATTAAGGTCGCGAGTGGCCATCTGAAAGCACAATCATAATGCAAAGGCATTAGAATTTCTAGCAAAATTTCGGCAGCATAACAGCTGTAAATGCTCAAGAAGGATTTTGAGATATTTTACAAAGGATTTCATACACACTCAACATCATCATATCAAAGTTCTGAATCCATCCTAACAACATAACGTGGTAGAAGAACTGAACTAGGCTTGTATCCATCAACCCTATAAGGTACTACTGATTAGTAACGCGTGATCCTGATAGAGAGAATAGATCCTAATTCCTTAACCCCCGGTGGAAGAATAGACTGACTCAGATCAGAATGTCATAAGATAAAGGAGTAAAAAGAGCCTTACGTTCCAACCCACAAACAATTCCCCTACATATAACTAAAGAATTTCTAGACTCAACATCGACCGGTTTGGCTTGGAGAACCTACAGGCAGTCCGGCTCTGATGCCAACGCTGTCAGGACCCCGACTCGATGTCACATCGATCTAGCTTGTAACACCTCATATCACTTTGCGGCCTCACGCACGGTAACCCCACGGGTGTCGTCTTACCTTTGCCCGGGACCGTTTGCGCCTTTTGGCTCACGTATATGATAGTGTCGCTAGCATCCATATGATAAAGAGCCCGGGCTGACATGACTAGTCGTAAACCCAAAGTGGCACAGACTTACGGGGACAGGCATCCATGACCCAGCACCGAACGTGTCGGTCATCAGCAAGTGGGTCCGGGCTGTAGCACTGGGCTAGCAGGACTCCGGTAAACCGGGCTGTAGCGGGCTAACAGGACTCCGGTACTCAATGCGTGACATTTCCCCGAAGGGACAGACACAGGAACGAACAAGGACACATGCCGGCCAGCCTAAGTGTTCCCGAGCAGTAGCAAGCTACCATGGTTCAGAGGTAACACTAGGAGACATTTCCCGGTAAGAGAGGCTACTAAGGATAAACAACTAGATAGTCAGATCCCACACATACCAAGCATTTCAAACATACACACAATATGCTCGGTATGTGCAAATACAACAAGGCATCACAACATGACTCTATGACACAAGTACTTTATTTAAGGCTCAGAGAGCCATACATAACATACACAAAGGTACGGGTCACACGACCCAGCATTCAAGTCATACAGTCATACAGACCAGCAGCGGAAGTAACTTGTCTGAGTACAGACAACTAGTAAAATAAAAGAGGCTTGGAAAGCCTAGCTATACTAAGAGGTCCTTCACAAGCTCAGGATCACCACCTAGGCCTTAGCCTACTCATTGATGTCAACGTCTACGTAGAACCCATCAGAAAGGGTTGCAGCGTCTTCTGTAAAAATGTAAATTATAGCAACATGAGTACAAAGGTACTCAGCAAGACTTACATCAGATCCTACATACATGCATATTATCAAGAAGGGTTGGTGGAGTTGTTGCAGCAAGCCAGCTTTGACTCTTAGCTAGGCTAACCTACGAGACTCCAACTCGAAATGGTTTTGCGCACACGAGTCCACTACTCACCAATTCAATACACTACCGAGGATCCACCTCCGTCTTCCTACGGAACAGCCATCCTCGGCACTCACACTTATCTTGAGGCTTTTAGTAGTTTCCATTTACTTGTCTATGAACTGTATAGGCAACCATGTAGTCCTTTACCGCGGACGCGGCTATTCGAATAGATCATGATAACCCTGCAGGGGTGTACTTCTTCATACACGCTCTCACCACTTACCGCCGTTTACACGACATGTACTCGGCAACCTTCAAGCGGAAGCCCAACGTGGGTGTCGGCCACGACCTACCTAACCACCTAAGCCTCCACTCCAGGTTTATCGCCTATCCAGGTTCCATCCGCAGGGAGTCTGGCCGAGGTTTCCCATACGGCCCCGAACGATGTGAACAGGGTTCCCGAGATACCTAATGGGTATTCGGTACACCCGGCCACGTACCTACCGCATCACAGCCCACCCCTACGGTCAGTGTTGTCCACGGCCTCCAGTAGGCTACAAACACCAGAAACTACTTGTAACTCCTGGACGGAGAACTAGGGTGAATAAGAAGCCGAGAGGGTCCATTGGTTTCGGGCCCAATGCATGGTAGTAGCTGATTCTTAAATGACACATACAGATCTCAGTGCTTAAGGTCGGCTTCAATGAAACAACCCACCATGTACTCCTACATGGCCTCTCATCGATACCTTTACCAAATCGTGTTCACCACACCACTCTTATTACCGACATAATCATTTCACTCTAGCCCATCACCCAGATGAACCAGACCTGACACGACTCTAAGCATAGCAGGCATAGCAAGGTAGGAACAACACATACATATGGCTCAATCAACTCCTACACATGCTAGTGGGTTTCATCTAGTTACTGTGGCAATGACAGGTCATGCAGAGGAAGTGGGTTCAACTACCGTAGCACACAGCAGTTTGAAACGCGTTGTCTTAATGCAGTAAAAGAGAGCAGGAGCGAGAACATGGGATTGTATCGATATGATCAAATGGTTGGTTGCTTGCGTGATGGTTCGATGCACTGATACGGTTCTTCGTTAGGGTAATCACGATACTCCTCGGAGGCAGATCATGCCGCAAAGAACACCGATACACAACCATCACCAAACAATGTGCAACAATGTGATGTATGCATGAAACATAGCAATATGAGTGTGTTGGGCTAATGCAGCTAAGACCAGAAGGGTTTGAACCAATTTGAATCAAAGATTCAAATTTCAAACTCAAACATGGCCCTTTAAAGTGTTTTTCCTTGTTCTGCATTAAACATCAAGTTAACTTGTTTAATCATGCATGAAAATAGTACAGATGGATAGATTGGATTTTTCTGATCATTTTTCATATATAATTTGTCTGATTTGGAGTTACAGAATAAAAGTTATGAATTTTTGAAGTTTAAATTATATTCTGGAATTTCCTATATTAGAATAATTCTAGAAAATCAATTATTGCGTCAGCCTGACGTCAGTGTGACGTCAGCAGGTCAACGGAACACGTCCGGGTCAAACCTGACAGTGGGTCCCGCATGTCAGGGTGATTAAATTAATTAAAGTTTAATTAAAACTAAACCTGTTTAATTAACAGGGCTGGGCCCCACCCGTCATTGACTCAGGGGAGTCAACCAGGGCCCACCCGTGGTCAAACCTGGGTCGGCTGCACCGGCGTTTAGCCGCCGGCGAGCCCGACGCGGCGGCGGAAGTGGTTTTGGCCGTTTCGGCCACCAAATGGGTCGCGGAGACCACCGGAGTGGAGCTGAGGACAAGCCGCAGCTCTTGGTGGAGTCCGTTGGAGTCGGGGTGGCCGGAGTTGGCGCCGGCGACGACTTTGGCGGCCACCGGGGTTCGGCCGAAGACGAACTTGACGCTAGAGGGGTCGGTGAGTCTCGGGGAGTGGCTAGCTAGGTGCTAAGTGACACGGTGAGCATGATGGACACCGTGGAGTGGTCGGAGGGTAACCGGGAGCACGTCGGCGACGAGCTCCACGGCGGTGGGTGCGGTTGAGCTCCGGGAGGTTGCTACACGGCTCGGGAGCAAGAACGGAAGGAAGGGGAAGATGGCTAAGCTCACAGTGAGTGCGACGAAGCCCTTGGTGTGGCCGGAGATGGACCGGAGCGACGACGGCGTTGAAGGGGATCTCCGGCAACGGCGGTTCGGGCGAGGTCGTTGCGGTGGACTCGGGCGTAGCGAGCGCTCGGGGCTCAGCTTGCTCGATGGAGTGGACAGCGGCGGAGCTCCTGGACACGATGAGAGGACGCACGGGCGGCGGGGAGCACGGCTACGACGAAGGCACAGCGATGGTGGCGTCGGTCATGACGGGGGAGCGCGAGGGGGAGGAGCTGGAGAGGAGAGGGGCTGTCTGGGGGGTTCGGGGGAGCGAGGGAGGCCGGTCCACGACGTCACCGGGTGCGGGGAGCGGCGAGGCGGCGAGCAGGTGCGTGGCGCGCGCTGCGGTCGCCGCCGGGCACCTGCCTGCCTGCCTGGCCGGCAAGCAGCTCGCTGGAGCGGCGCTGGGCTGGGCCGGCAGGTGGGCCGGGAGCAGGCGCCAGGTAAGCTTTTTCCATTTCTTTCTGTTTTCTGTTTTTTTAATACTTCTGCAACTTTGTTGAATTAATAAAATACTTAGGCTACTCCTAAAATCACCAAACTACTCCTGGTCCAAAGTTGGATTATTTCCAACATGAAACATTTTAGTTTGGAGATATTTGAGCATTTAAATATTTTATATAATTTTAAATGCCCAAATTCAAATATTTATGATTTAATTCAAAAACCCTAAGCTGGCCTAGGAAAATGTGCACCACTTTTGGCAGAGGTTCTGAACCAAGACAAAAATGATGGGCATTTTAGAAGGGCATTTCAGGTTCATTGAAAAAGTTTTTAGTAAACCCTAATTCGATTCAGAGGGGACTGGGGGTTCTGTCATCCCCATTTCAGGTTTCTGATGAAAGAGTAAACATGATGCAACACTCTAATGCATGGCTAACTAGGATGTGACAACTCCCAAGAGGACCCAAACTTATGTGTGGAGCTAATTGACGGGGTGTTTCATCAATTGAGTAAGGACAACACCTTAGTGGCCATTACGGTCGACTATCCCGGACTACTTCCGGGCTCAAAGGTAACCGAGACCAAAGTCCCAGTACTTTGAAGAGGATCCATCCATGCTTTATTTTGATTGCCATAAACCAATAGTGTTTCGCTTTGCAGGGGAAATCCTTGAGGCGGAGGGCCGAGCCCGCGGTGGGTAGCCAACAAGGGCCATTGAAGCCAGGCGGGTTAAAAAGAAGTGCGGACCGGATCGAGATTCCGGCGCAACGGTATGGCATGCAACTTTAACGCCTAGGGTTTATGCCCTCAAGTCACACTAACGCTCATGCTCTCCTCAGGAAGAAGAGCACCCGCCGGACTATATCCACCGGCCAGGCTTCAAGGCCGGGTCCGGAAGCGGAGGCGAACATGGGGCGCACATCGGACGCTCCTTCGACAGAGGACGCGGACGGGCTATCTGCCACCCATTCAGAGGTGGAGAGTGCCATGAACCACGGGCGTCGCCGGGCTGTTCTTCGTGACACATGTTTTTCCCAAGAGGCGTTGGACGCCTTTAATACAGAAGATGCGTACCTCCGTGCCGCTCAAAATGGTCTAGCCAGAGCCACAAAGTAGTATGTGAAAGACATACGGGTGAGTAAATCTGATGGTTATATATGTTAGTAGCCCCTGAGACTTGAAACAGTTAAGATAACTGATTTAAGGATCATATGATATGCAGGATCTTACAAAAAAGAATACGCAACTGTCCCAGGAGTTGGAAGAGTGCAAGGCCTAACTTGAGGCCGCACTGGCCGCTTCAGAGAATGCCAAGGGGATCCCCTCAGGTAATATATGCTTCGGAAGATAATTCTGCTGTGAAGTGCGGCATGTGTGCAATTCTGACAATAATAGTGCAGATGGGGCCGGAGTGAACCTGGACAAGCAACAACTCCTGCGCCAGTTAAAGGCCGGCGAGAGCGTGCTGACGAGGGTGAGGCAAGAGAAGAACAAGCTTCAAGACACCAATACCCAGCTGGGCGAGGAACTAAAGGATGTTCGTGCTCAGCTGTCTGATTCCGTAAAGGAGAATCGGCGACTTCGACGCGGCATTTTTAGTAAGTGCTTAAACGAATCTTCGAAAAAGAGTTCGGCGAGGAAGTCGATTGACAGAGCTATGTCTGCAGATATGCTGACAGGTCGGCTTGCGGAGGAAATGCCCGGTTCTGCGGGGGACCTTCTCCCCGAGCTATTGCAACTGCACGGACGAGTTCGGCAGGTGATGCAAGGCGTCGTCCAGGCTTTGTGGCCATCCCTCTTCCTGCCCGAAGGCCCTGAAGAGCTTGCAGAGAAGCTGAAGGGAGTGTGGCAACGCTTCCGATTATGGAAGATATCGGCCTGCCGTCAAGGCGCCAGGGAGGCCTGGGCCATGGTGAAGATGCGGTACACGAAGGCTGACCCAAACCACATGGCCGAGGTCGGCCCTGTGGGGCCCGACGGGAAGGAGATCCGTGTCAATTTAGTGTATGGCCAGGTAGAGCTGTCCGCCAAGTATTCCCAACAGGACTGTAAATTAGACAACCTGTTGGATGGTATTGAAGAAGAATATACCCAATCAAATTGACTATGTAATTTAAAATGACATGTAAAATGCCTTCTAGCCGGATTGTAGATCGTTTGTCATTGCGGACCTTTTCGCTTCAACCTCTGGAACCGATAGTCCGGAGTGTGTCCGAATACCCTCTCGGTTATGTAAGAATCAGGGCATGCATGGAGACCAGGCGTAGGGGTCATAAGTGCTTTAGCAGACAAGTGCCCAACTAGTTATGTTATATTACATGGTTAGTAAGAAACATCTTCCAGGGAGAATAGTTCCGTTAGGGGTTCCTTTCCCTGGGAGGCATGCCCTAAAGTGCATGTCCGGACTCCGTAAAAAAGCAGAAAAGCATCTGGGGGCAGATAAATAAACAAGCGAAAAGTCATCTTTTAGTTCACCAACCGAATATTCCCTTAAGAATGCTAGCTTTCGGCTTCACCCAGTCTGAGGTACACATCCGGGTGACCCGGCAGTAACAATCACAGAGTTGCTCCCTTTACCACCTAGCCGAACAAACGGGAACATAGGGGTAAGCACAGGAGCCAGGCAACCCAGCTTGGCCAAAACTTAAGTCATATTGATGCATATAATGGTGCATAAAAGGTTCATGCGAAAGTGTCACACATGTTTCGGGCATGAAGCCTGTGTATATAAGCTTCTAATAAAGAAGCCCCCAGGTATAATGAGCGCGGGTGGCGTGTCAATTATGTGCGAACAACGCGCAAGCAAGCCCCTAAAGGCTTGGGAGAAAAAGGGAGGGAGAAGGAGAGAAATACCAGGCAGCTAATTTGAAATAAGTAATAAAAAAGGGACGAAGGAAGGAGACGAACACAGAGTCCGACGCTAGGCGTAGAATCTTCGTAGGCGTGCTGCGTTCCATGGGTTCGGCTCGAGTCGGTTGTCCAATGCGTTTCGCAGACGGTACGCTCCACCAGTCAGGACTTGGTCGATTATGAAGGGGCCCTCCCATTTGGGCTTTAGTTTGTCCTTTTTCTTGTCCGGCAGGCATAGAACTAGTTCGCCAACGTTATAAGTTTTGGCCCATACTTCTCTGCTGTGATATCTTCGAGCCTGCTGTTGATAGAATGCGGAACAGGCTTTTGCCACGTCGCGCTCCTCCTCCAATGTGTCCAAGATGTCCTGCTGATCGAGCTCAGCTTCTCTTTCTTCATACATGCGCACGCGAGGTGAGTCGTGAATTATGTCGCAGGGCAGGACTGCCTCTGCGCCGTATACCATAAAAAATGGTGTGAATCCGATAGTGCGATTAGGCGTGGTCCGCAGCCCCCAGAGTACGGAGTCAAGCTCCTCTACCCAGTGCGTGTTAGATTTCTTGAGGGATCGCACTAGTCTGGGTTTGATGCTGCTCATGGTGAGACCGTTGGCTCGCTCGACTTGACCGTTAGTTTGTGGGTGATAGACTGAAGCGTACTCGAGCTTAATGCCCATGTTTTTGCACCAGAGTTTAACTTCATCGGCCGTAAAGTTTGTGCCGTTGTCAGTGATGATGCTGTGGGGGACGCCGTAACGGTGTACAACCCCGGATATGAAGTCTATCACCGGTCCGGATTCGGCCGTCTTAACAGGCTTGGCCTCTATCCATTTGGTGAATTTTGTCCACCATGACCAGTAGATATGTTTGCTTGTGGGTTCCTCTTTTAAGGGGTCCAACCATGTCAAGCTCCCAGACCGCAAAAGGCCAGGTAATGGGTATGGTTTGTAGGGCGGTAGGCGGCATGTGGCTTTGATTAGCGAATAATTGGCAACCGACGCATCGCTGGACTAAGTCCTGAGCGTCTGCCCGGTCCGTCAGCCAATAAAATCCGGTACGGAAGGCCTTGCTCACAAGGGCTCGGGCTGCGGCCTGGTGCCCGCCGAGTCCGGCGTGAATTTTTGCCAGAAGGTTCCGCCCTTCCTCTTTGGAGATACACCTTTGAAGGACTCCGGTGGTGCTTTTCTTATAAAGCTCTCCTTCGTGGACTTTATAGGCTTTAGATCGCCGCACTATGCAGCGTACCTCATTTTGGTCCTCGGGAAGTTCCTGCCTAGTTAGATAGGCTAAGAATGGTTCTGTCCACGAGGCAATTACTGCCATTATTACGTGGGCTGAGGGTGTGACTTCACTGACGGAGTCTTCAGTTGTGTCAGGGTGTTCGGGGTCAGGTGATGCGGCCAGGTCCGAATTGTGATTTCCGGATTCCCCTTCCCACTGTATGGATGGCTTGAATAGCCTTTCCAGGAAAATGTTGGGGGGGACTGCATCGCGCTTTGCGCCGATGCATGCCAGGACGTATGCTGCCTGATTATTTTCCCGGGCTATGTGGTGGAATTCCAGCCCTTCGAACCGAGCGGACATATTTTGGACGAAGTTGCGATAAGCTGCCATTTTTGGATCTTTGGCATCAAAGTCCCCGTTTATTTGGGATATCACGAGGTTCAAATCCCCCCGCACCTCTAGGCGTTGAATGCACATGGAGACTGCCATCCGGAGGCCATGTAGCAGGGCCTCTTATTCGGCTGCATTGTTGGAGTCCGTATACATTATCTGGAGTACATATTGAACTATATCTCCTGTTGGGGACGTCAAGACGACGCTAGCACCCAGACCCGCCAGCATCTTGGAGCCGTCGAAGTGCATGGTCTAGTTGGAATATGTGCCGTACTCTTTAGGGAGTTCGGCTTTAGTCCATTCAGCGATAAAGTCGGCCAAGTCTTGCGACTTGATGGCTCGCCGTGGCTTATATGTTATGTCGAACGGGAGGAGCTCAATGGCCCATTTGGCAATCCGTCCCATTGTCGCGGTTGTTTATGATATTGTTAAGAGGTACTTCGGAGGCTACTATTATCGAACACTCTTGAAAGTAGTGTTGTAGCTTCCGGGATGCCATGAACACTGCGTATGCTATTTTTTGGTAATGCGGGTACCGACACTTGCATGGAGTGAGGACAGTGGACACGTAGTACACTGGTTTCTGGACAGGGAATTTGTGTCCGTCTGTTTGTTGTTCGACGACGAGGACTGTGCTTACAACTTGGTGAGTTGCCGCGATGTATAACAACATTGGTTCGCCGATGCTAGGCGCACCCAGGACAAGGTTTGTTGCTAGTATGGCTTTTATTTCTTCGAGTCCGGCCGTGGCGGCATCCGTCCACTCGAAGTGTTCGGTGCGCCGGAGGAGGCGGTAAAGGGGTAATGCCTTTTCCCCCAAGCGGGAGATGAAGCGGCTTAGAGCCGCCATGCATCCAGTCAATTTTTGTATTTCCTTGAGATCCTTTGGAATATCCAATTGTGACAGAGCTCGGATCTTGGCTGGGTTTGCTTCAATTCCTCTACCGGATACGATGAAGCCCAAGAGCTTTCTGGCTGGTATGCCGAAGACGCATTTTTCCGGGTTAAGCCTAATTTCATATGTTCGGAGGTTATCGAATGTGAGCCTCAAGTCGTCTATTAGAGTTTCGACGTGTTTGGATTTGATGACCACGTCATCCACGTACGCTTCAACCGTTTTGCCGATCTGGTTGGCCAGACATGTCTGAATCATGCGCTGATATGTTGCGCCGGCGTTTTTGAGCCTGAAGGGCATTGTGTTGAAGCAAAATGGGCCGTATGGGGTGATGAATGCTCTTGCGTCTTGGTCTGACTCTGCCATCTTGATATGGTGGTAGCCAGAGTATGCATCGAGGAAACACAGTGAATCGTGTCCTACAGTGGCGTCGATGATTTGATCAATGCGGGGGAGGGGGAATGGATCCTTCGGGCAGGCCTTATTTAGGTCTTTGAAATCGATGCATAGGCGCCATGATTTGTCCTTCTTTGGTACCATTACCAGGTTTGCTAGCCAGTCCGGATGTTTTATATCTCTGATGAATCCGGCATCCAGTAGTTTGGCTAGCTCCTCTCCCATGGCTTGTCTCTTAGGTTCGGAGAAACGCCGAAGAGTCTTCTTAACGGGCTTGAATCCTTTTAGGATGTTCAGGCTGTGCTCGGCCAGCCTGCGTGGGATTCCTGGCATGTCTGAAGGGTGCCAGGCAAAAATGTCCCAATTTTCTCGTAGGAATTCTCTGAGTGCGGTGTCTACATTAGGGCTTAGTTGTGCCCCGATGGAGGCCGTTTTTGTAGTGTCCGTTGGATGGACTTGGAACTTGACTATTTCGTCTGCCGGCTTGAAGGAGGTGGACTTGGATCTTTTGTCGAGTATCACGTCGTCCCTGTCCACCGTGGAGCGCAACACAGTTAGTTCCTCGGCCGCCAGGGCTTCGGATAATGCCTCGAGGGCCAATGCGGCTGTCTTATTGTCTGCACGGAGCGCTGTGTCCGGATCACTAGCAAGAGTGATGATTCCGTTGGGTCCGGGAATTTTGAGCTTCATGTACCCGTAATGGGGTATAGCTTGAAAAATTGTGAATGCTTCTCGCCCTAACAGAGAGTGATATCCGCTGCTGAACGGGGCCACTTGAAATGTGACCTCCTCGGATCTGTAATTATCCGGCGTGCCGAACACCACATCTAGTGTGATTTTCCCTGAACAGCACGCTTCCCGGCTGGGGATTATTCCTCTAAAGGTTGTGTTGCTTCGCTCAATGCAGCTCCAGTCTATTTCCATTTTACGCAGGGTTTCCTCATAGATGAGGTTCAATCCACTGCCACCGTCCATGAATACCTTTGTAAGCCGGAAGCCGTCCACTATCGGACTGAGGACCAGTGCGGCTGGTGCTCGAGCTGTCCGGAATTTAGGTTCATCACTGGCATTAAAGGTAATAGCCGTGTCACTCCATGGGTTTATTGTCGCTACTTGGTAGACTTTGGTAAGGCTGCGGAGCGTTTGTTTCCTTGCATTGTTTGATGCGAAAGTCTCGAAGACTGTTGACACTGTACTGGCGTTTCTGGGGTGGTGCTCTGCGGATTCTGGAGTTAGAAGCTCCTCGCCACTTCTGGCCACCTGCCGGAGTATCCAACATGCTCTAAGGCTATGAGGTGGTGTGACGCCCTCTGTATTATGAATTTTACAGGGTCCATTGAGCCATCCCTCCAGTACGGTTCCATACACTATAGAGGGTTTTTGTTTTTTGCTCTTTGGCCCAGGTGTCTGGCGATAATGCGCCCTTTTGTTCCGGACTGAGATTGTATTCAGGGTCGGATTGTCCCAGAATTTTGTTTCGGTTTTCCGAATGCTTTCTGTCGCACAGTACTTTTGTACTATGGATGTCAAGTCGGCGAAGCATGTAACTTCGCGGCGACTTATGGCGTTGAGGATTCCGATGTCCGTGCAGTTGTTACAGAAGAATGAAATTGCATCCCTCTCGCGGCAGTCCTTTATCCTGTTCATAACCAGGAGGAATCTGGCCCAGTAATGGTATACTGTTTCCCTGGGCTCTTGCCGGATTTGGGATAGATCCCTTATATTTGGGTGGGCGGGTGGATTTAAATCCGGAACCTCGCCCGATCTAAGACTCAGGGGCCAAGAAATTTTTGAACTCGGAAGCTTGTTCTCTTGGATGTTATCCAATGAATCAGGCCCGCTGCCTGACTTTAGGTTCATGGCTTGGGAGACGTCCTCCCTTCCGCGGATGTCCGGCTTGGAGGGATCAGGAATTCGGACACATCTGGTCCTTAGGATGGGTGAAGATTCGCCGCATTGTTCCTCCACCACTTCAACGTGGTGGGTGACCTGGGGAGAGTCAATCTCTCTCAGATCGGGTTTAAGCCCAATCTGGCCGTAATCTGTAGCGACTCCCAGGGCGGCGATGCGATCCAAGAGCTCGTTTAAGGAAAAGAACTCCATCAGATCTAACTGCTCGGCGAGTTCCGAGCTGATGTGGAGATTGCTTTCGATGACCCGAGAGGTCATCGTTGGCGCGGCGGCCGAACAGGCGGTCATCAAAAAACTGCCTAGCTGGAGAGTTTGGCTGACAGCTAAAGCTCCTTTAGCAACAGCGCCGTCTTTAAAGACGGGGTGCGGCATCCTTCCTGACGGTGACGACACAGAGGAACTCTCAATGAAAGCACCAATGTCGGTGTCAAAACCGGCGGATCTCGGGTAGGGGGTCCCGAACTGTGCATCTAGGCGGATGGTAACAGGAGACAAGGGTCATGATGTTTTTACCCAGGTTCGGTCCCTCTCGATGGAGGTAAAACCTTACTCCTGCTTGATTAATATTGATGATATGGGTAGTACAAGAGTTGATCAACCACGAGATCAGAGAGGCTAAACCCTAGAAGCTAGCCTATGGTATGATTGTTGTTCGTCCTACGGACTAAAACTCTCCAGTTTATATAGACACCGGAGAGGGCTAGGGTTACACAGAGTCGGTTAAAATGGGAGGAGATCTTCATATCGAATCGCCAAGCTTGCCTTCCACGCCAAGGAAAATCCCATCCGGACACGGGACGAAGTCTTCAATCTTGTATCTTCATAGTTTGGGAGTCCAGCCAAAGGTCATAGTCCGGCCATACGGACACCCCCTAATCTGGGACTCCCTTAGGGAGGATGACACTGCACTCTTTAAACGAGTAGGGTGTCTCATAGTAACGCACTTGGGTGACTGTCTCATCATAAGTGATTGATGAGGGATACAAAAGAGCATTAGTTTGATGTACGAACATGGTTAATAGACATATGTAGTATGTATCAAAAACAAGAAGGCATGTCATTATCAAAGGTATAATGTGTAAAGTAAGAAGATGCAATTTAACCAAATTGGAAGCAATATAAGCTAGACATCATATGCAACATGCAACCACATTTGACAGCGTGAAGTTAAAGCAAGCACCTGGGATGGTTGTGTGTGGCAATTGAGATCATCAAATGCAGAGCTACGTTTACTGTCTCCAACTGCTGACATTGCACCCATTAGAGCGCTGAAACGCTTAGTGCTTATCTTCGAATTACACTGGAGTGACTTCTGTCTTTTCTTTTCTGCATTCATCAACACTGCGTCAGAGTCTGAAATACCCATGCATAAAAAAACAATAGTGTGAGTATGGGTGAAGTGTGTGCACAATTAGTACTGTGTAAAGGTAGCAGATAGCAGGTCGGTGAGAAATAAATGACGGGAGACATATGATAGCTCCACAACATGCATGGCACACTAAATTACTACAAGATTCTATGAAAATAACAGTCGACTGAAAGCAAATAGGTCAGTCCATTTTTTCTGCACCTTCCGATGTACAAAGAACGGGCAGATCACCTTCATCTACCTCCAACCAGTCAGTGTTGACGATCTTCCTCGAAACGCCAGCGACCATCGGCCCAGTATTCCTCCCCTACATGTGCCCTCCCCTCGACCTCACCGCACCGTCGTCCTTGGCACCGCCCCCGGCCATCCATTCAAGCCCCGCCGACCTCTAGATCGGGCGCAAGCAGCTCCTGCGCCCCACAACCCTATGATAAACACCGATGCGCCCCTTCCCCGGGGAACATGCAGACTAGGTGCTCCGCGCGCCTAAGCGGGTGCTGCTTCTTTTAATTTCAGTTCGACTGACCCTGAATTGAAATCCAGGCGGGCTACTGACCTCTAGCAAAGGTGAAATAGTAAAAGGGAGGAAACCTTGTGCATCTAGTATCACGAAGAAGATGCAGTAAGAATCGCTCAACTAGTTTCTTTCATGGGATGAATACGGTGTGAGTGGAGACATAAGATTTGCAAGAATAAGGGATGAGGAGTACCTCTTTCTGCTGGCAGTGCTGTGTCCTACTTCTGTTTTTCCGACGATCTTCTTGTTGTTCACCGAAAACTAGAAGTTGTGGAGGATGGTGCAGCCTTGGACGAACCCATGGCCAAGTTGTTGAGTGTGGTGCGATGGCCGTCTGTCGGCGGCGGGGAAGCAGATCCGAGGCGGTGAACGACGGCGTAGCGGGAACAGATCCGGTGCGGTGGCCAGTTGCGACAGTGGAGCCGCAGTAGTGAGGCACAGGACAGCGTGGTCGGAGTGGTTCTGGTACGGTGCACATCGGCACTGGCGTCGTGGAGGCAGCTCTGCCTCGGCTTCAGCTGCTAAGTCCTTGAGGGCGTTGCGGTTATGCTTGCGTTGGACGACGATGTCGGGGTACCGGCTCCGGCGTGATGGAGGAGGGCGGCGGTGGATTGGCCGCTATGGGGTGGAGGACGGAGGTGGCTGGGGTTTCGTGGCTGGTGGAGAGGGCGTTTTCGCGCCCACGGAGTATGAATGGGGAAACGGAGGGAGGCGGGGAACTAAGGGGGAACAATGTTTCAGTTTGAGACGTGCTTGTTTAAAATTTGGGGAAAGTTACAAACTTTGCGCCCATCTAAAATTTTGAACATATTGCGGGTTGGGGGTAGGACAGTCATGCCAGGTGTCCCAAATGTGGGTGGGATAGATTTCGGCCGAGCGCATGGGTGTTTAGGTGCCCACGGCGTATGAATGCTTCTCGGAGGTGGTTGAGACTGGCGTCTTGGTGAAGTTACAAACCTACCCCGATTTTGACCTTTGGACATCGGGCCAATAGGCTACACGGGTCAGAGTCAGGACAGTAATTTCCTACCACCAAAACATTAGTCTCGCACGGTTTCGGGTGACCAGAGGCCTATTTGGCGCTTTGTTCAATATTTGGGAGCAGAAGCATTAGCGTTTTTGGTTCTATTGAATTGAACTTTCAGGATTTGTCAAACTTCACAAATCTTTACTCTTGAAAATCCTATAGCTACGATTATTTTGGAATGGAGGGGGTACATTTCAATATACATTGTACACGAGTATATATTAAAAAATATGCAACTTACCTCAGTTCATGCATGGTTCCAGATATAATCTCCTTGGTTGCAAAAAAAGTTATATATGCGTGTGAATATATATAGCATGTTCAAACTCACAACAAAGATTGATGCCCCCTTTTACATATGATTTACAAATGCCATTATCTCGGGTACAAATAGATGAATGCACTTCCTATGAATTCTAATCTTCGAAACCCGCTTTATGTTGAATTCGACATGTATTCTATTTCGTAGCTAGCAATTTGGAATGTATCCATGCAAGTGACAAATGTATAAAGTGCTTCACACTAACAACATGGAGTGCACTAATTAATGTTTATATATGAATTGCAAAAGCATCCATTGCTTGTATTTCAAACTGCTCTCACTCTATGGATCGATAATATGAAATAAATGCATGCACATGCTAGAATTCAATAGAGTATGGGTGTCTGATAGACCGATTTTCGTTCATACACAATTTGCAAAATTCATGATCTCATCCAAAAATAATAATGCCACTTATATTTTAATTTAATGCGTAGAACCGCCTTTTACACGTAGATGCACTATGCCTCGCCCGGTTCTCACAAACGCGTTATATATCTCTCTATCTAACGCATAAGTGCACACACTTTATATGCGTCGGCATTTCTCTTTTACACATGCTCACAATCTCTCTCAGGGTGTCGGGGTGTCTCACGCACATGCTCTCTATGTTTCTCTCTCTCTCTCTCTCTCTCTCTCTCTCTCTCTCTCTCTCTCTCTTTCTGACCACTATGTACCACTCTTTTCACTAATCTCAGTTGGAAAACACTATTTCTCTCACATGCATATATACACACACACGGTCTCTACTAGCCCTCTATACGCACATATATGTGCCTATGTGTCTCCCGCACACACATTATCTTTAGTCCTCTCTCGCACACATTGCCCCCCCCCCCCGACACACCTCTCTCTTAGTAGTTGGCAGATATGATTTCATTATATCATTCGGTAGGATATCCCTGGCTCTTAGGATGGATGGTAATACGAGGCAAATTTTTACCCTAGTTTGGATCGGACCCTTGCAGTTGAAGAAAGAGCCTACTCCTGGTACTGTATATTAGTGATAGGGGTGTGTACAAAGTACACGGGAATACCAGGCATTGTGCGTGTGTGTATACTATCGACGAACTAGCCCCCAAGCTTGTATAACATACTAAGGGCCTAGGGTTTCAAATCATATATAGTCGGCTTATCACCAGTGAGGATAGAGTCCTCCACGACTCTGGTAGCTTCGTGTTGTATGCTGAGTCCTCCACATGGGTCTTCATATAACACGTCTCGGTCCAACCTATATGTGGCGCAGGATGGAACCGACCCATGAGTCTTCATGTTGACCCACCACAACTAGAAATGATGTGCCCACCACACCACACACGCAATCGGCCACTAAGAAAATAAGCATATACAATAGTACAACGGTATCTAGCTCACGATACGTCTCCATATTTTGTTGATGACACTGACGAACTTTGCATTTAATGCGTGCTCCGTATTTTGTTGACGACACTTACGGTCATTGTATTTGAAGCGAAAGCACGATATGGTCACTGGACTTCAGAATAAGCTCATCACGGTCACCACATACATTTTGTCGTGCTAACCAACATGTGGTTGGATGGTTAGGAGGACGGTGGTTTCTCGAGCCCACCAAGATTAAAGTCCCGGTGCTCGCATTTATCTTGTGTTAATTTCAGTATTTTCTGGCGATGTACGTTCAGTGGGAGGAGACATTCCACTCGACTACGAGGCACCTATGGTGACTTCATAAAATCTCAAGATCATATATGCTAGCCCACTCTCTCGAAGGTGCTCATAGGGGTAGGGTTCGCATGTGTGTGCTTATAGCGGTGAGTGCTTGCACGTATATATGAGCCCTTGCGTCTGTACCGTGTTAAACAGATACATGTCATGATTATACGGTCACTGGCTCACCCGTACAACTCCGTATTTTGTTGATGACACAATCAATTGACTAGTCAAACGTTCCACGCAGCGCAACTAGTGTTGCACCATCGGGGCGCGTAACTGTGGGGCCCACCTGTCAGCCCGTATATGAAAGAAAGAAAGGGTAGTTTGAGTTTGTACTGTGTTAATAAAATAGGAGTACATTTTAGGGTGATTATATGGTCACTGGCTCACCATGCACTCCGTAATTTGTTGATAACACGATCAATTGACTACTCAACGGTCCACATTCAGCAGCGCACATTACCATAGGGCCCACCCATCAGCGCGTATATGAAGGACAAAAATGGTAATAAATTAGTGGTCGATGGGTATTCGAAGTCGTGAGACCTCTGGTTGGCAGTCACCGGCGGTTGGGGGGGCGTTCATTGGGCGGTGGGGTGGG
>NC_057813.1:131342642-131460531 GCF_018294505.1 Triticum aestivum | reverse complement strand
GGATCGTCGGAGAAAAAGCTCGGCGCCGGGGGGGGTAGAGGGATGGCCGGGGTGGCGACGGACCGGCGGTGGCGAGTGGTTTCGGGGAGGGCGAGCCGGCCGCGGGCGGCGGGGGCTGGCGGTTCGGCCGGTGGTGGCTGGCGGCTCAGGGGGGGGGATGGAGTTTGATGGTAAACTGGAGGCCCTTGATTTCGTATCCAATGGCTGGAAAATCTAATGACCAGAGATGAAAAAGTCAGTCGACTGACGTGTAGCCTCACCCCGCACGTACACATGCATGCACGCAAGACACGCATGCATGCAGGCGTGCAACGCTGACACGTACACATAACGTACACACACACGCATGCTGGCGTGCAACACTGACACGTACACATGCACTCACGAACACACGCACGTACGCACCCATGCAAGCAACACTGAAACATACCCTTGGACGCACGCAACACTCGCACGCCTGCATGCACACAGCACACGACGCAAGACACACGCTCAACCTATACGTGCATGCACCCTTTGTTAAGGACATGGATTGTTACGGGTATTAATCAATCTTATCTATGGTAAGCAGAACATTGATGTTTGCAATGGTCTTTATGAATCACAACGTATCGAACGGGCTGTCAACATAGTAGGCTTATCTACATTAAAAAAGATGACGTCACACTCAATGAACAATCAGCGGTGTATGAAATGCCCGCTTCTGACCACCCTGGCCCACCAAAGGTTCCTCTGATGTGCGCTGCCTGTGTTGGGTCACTGACATGCAGGCCATGCACCCAAAGAGCCCACACGCCAGTGGAAGAACGGTGCGGTGTCCTAGGTCAGAGTAGAGGGCGCCACTCGCGGCATGCCAGGCTGAACACGCCTCCGTGCCGCATTCAAACGCCTCCACGAAACCCGCCTGTGTGGAAGCCGAGAAACCCACTCTGGACACACGTCTGTTCATGACCAGGCCGGTGTTAAACGCAACGCCGGCCGAGCTCCTCCCGTCCGCCGTCTATTTAATCTCCTATCTAAACGAGGCCAAATGCCGGCCAAGAATCGCACACCTCCGCCGCTCCCCAATCTCATCCACCATTTTGTCCACTCTTACAATGGCTTACGAAGAGTAGTTATTCCGCATCCAAGCCGGCTGGGTAGCCCTCCGGATATGAGCTATGCAGCTCACTGATCCACCTCCCTCCCCTCGCCCGACGGAGCCAGTTGCCGCCCCAAGCCGGCGCGTGATTCAGCAACTCACCGCTCCAGGACAGCTCGATGAGGTGCGGCGCACGGGCGTCGTTACTGCCGTCCACGCCACCGCCTCGTACCGCGTCTCCCGTTTCTGTGGCCGAGACTCCCATGCCGGTGGCCGCGCCATGCAAGCAGCGACAGAAGCCGGGTGCGTGGAGAGCGACAAGTCGGTGACCAGCGCCTCCGCGTCCGCCGCCATCATCGAGGAGAAGTAGAACACGAGAGGCCGCCGCCGCTTGGGTCCCATGAAGGCCACCGTGGAGGCGACGCCGGCGTACACAGCAGGTGTCTTGCCGGATCCTTTTGTTGCGAGGACCTTCGTCGTCCCCGCATGGGCTCCACGGAAGACAGGAATGTTAAGATGAACTTGAGCCGGTGCCGGCCATGGCGAAGTAGTGGCCGGTGATGAACTCGAGCTGGTGCCGGCCACCATCATCTTCGGCACCAGCCAATGATATTAGTTGGGCAGTGGGGAAGCGAACTGTCCTTTGCGCTGAAGCATATACCTCCGGGGCTCACGGCAGTCCGGTGATCGTGCTGCCGGACATGAGGAACACAAATCGATCGGCGGGCGACCATTTAGGCTAGGTATTATATACCCGTGCTGTCCAGAACTAGCACCGCGTAGTTCATTTGAATGTAATGAAATCCGTCATGTTTATATGAAAATCCGGTATTTTATATGATTTCCATCGTTGTTTATATGAAATATCAGTTTGTCTACGTGTTTGCATGAATTTCGTCTGGTTGGTTGAGTTGCTGTCATAATGTGTGCGGCTACGGTTGGATGGCGTAATTTGCGGGTCGATGGTCGGTCTGCGAGCGGCTCTGGGGGTGTTGTGGGGAAAAACACAGCTCGTGTGAGCTCGTCTCCAACGTGCACGCTGGAGGATGCATGACAGCATGAGCACCCGAGCCATTCCTCGTTCATCGGTGTCAAAGGCACCGGTGGACAAAAGGGTCGCCAATATTTTGGCTACCCTGGTCAAGATCCAAACAGCCCCTCCCAACAGATTCAAATCCCTCGTTCGCCGTGGAATTTTGTCATGTGTTGTTTTCATGGACTAGCAAGATGCCCTGCATTGCACGGAACATCAAGATGCATTTTTTTTACAAACTCCCGCATGCATGCAAGGGATAATTAATGTCCTCCTTTGCTAGTACCACGAGGCAAACACCATTAATATTGCATCGATTAGTGTTAGTGACCTTGTATATCTGCAAATTGTAATTTTGATAGTGGCCACTTGTACTCCCTCTATCCAGGTGCATAGGACGTATTAGAGTTTGCACTGCGATTTAGGTGCAAGGAAATAGGCCAGCGATTTATTTGAAAAGAATGGAATGAGCCTATCGTTGTTTCTCAAAAACGCAACCAAGAAAGGCATTTAATCCATGATTATAGTTGAGACAGTTCACATGACCCCGTTTAAGGTTTCACACCCAATCCCCGCTACCCTCGTTGGCATGCACAGATTACACCCATGCCCAAGTCAACCTTTAAGCATGCAACTCTATGGATGGATGAATGATGCATGTGTGGGAAATGGAGAGAAGAGATTAACAGAGCTGCATGGTAGCTAAACTGAGGAACATTTAATTAGATCACGCCTTATACATTTGGAAACTCTAATTTCTCTTAGATGCCCTATGCACCTGGACGGAGGGAGTATATAAAAATGGAGGGAGAAAGATGAGAGATAAGGTGAGGAGGAGTGGGGCATGGTGGTGACTGGTGGTCGGACTAGGCGGAGGTATGGGGATGGACGACGCATTATGTCTACGTTTGTATCTCTCTCACACACACCCACATAGGTGGGGGACGTGCACGAAGAGAAGAGATGCACGCATGGTGCATGTACTCCTGTCTCTTTCCCAACCACACCCGCGCGGGTACACGGTGGAGCTCATTTTTGTACGAAAAAGGCAGCCCACGTGGTAATTTGACACATGTACTGGTTGTCCACTTGGTGGAGGGAGGATCGTCTACCACGGGTGAACAAACAAATTGCGACTTGACGTGTTATGTTAAAAAAAGAGGCAAACCATGTGGGGCCTACCATAGAGGCAAGGCTCTATACACTGGAGTACTTTTGATGTGTCCCGTCAACTCGCAGAACAAGGAGAAGCTTGCTGACACCGTCTCCCCGCCCACGAGCGCGGTGGCTCGCAGGATGAGGTGAAGCTTGCTTAGGCTGCTCATAGTGGGAGTAACATAGGTAGTAACATGATTGCCACAAAGGCAAGAAATATGATTTGGCAATTAATTAATGAGGAGAGATGCAAATGGAGTAACATAATATGTTACCATCACATAGCGGTGCCCAATGTAAAATGAGTCTACAAAGTAATAAATGAAGCCATTTAAGTTACCACATCTATGACACTACCCACTATGGAGGTAGTAACATAGACTACTAACATATGCATGTTACTAGTCTAAGTTACTCCCCACTATGACTAGCCTTACGAGTAGTAGTAGTAGTACTCCTACTACTGTACGCCTTACTCCCGCTCCCTCGCCCACGTGCGCGGTGGCTCGCAGCACGAGGAGAAAATTTTACTACTCCCTCCGTTTACTCCTCGTCCCAAGTACGTACCTTGGTTAGTACTCCCTCCATTTACTTATACTAGGCCACCATAAAAAATACATTTTGCATCTATACAAGGCCACAAATAGTAACCGAGACAAAAGTTACTACTCCCTCCTTTCTAGTTTATGGCTCAATTTCAAAATCTCTCCAACCAAGGTAGACGGTGAATGGTCGAATTAATTTCGTAGTTTGCACAAGTAATTAGTACGCTCGTTTTTCTCAAGAAGTTATGTTTACCGATGCATTAATTAGAACGAATGCATGAATGACCACTAAATTTCCATGAACTTGTCCATGCATTGGTTAGTTTCCTCTTGACACTGCTTGCGTCGGGTGATCTAACACACCTCGAAATCCAACATGTAATGGTACTACTACTAGTATAGTAGAATTGAGACTTATCAAACGTAAAACGAATGTTTTTTAGATGAACCCTATACACCCTAGTGGGTACATACTCCGTAAAAACAGATTTTTCCAAAACTAAGTCGCTCCCTTTCATGAATTCTGTAGTATACTCCTCCGTCGATGCTCCCTTTCATGAATTCTGTACTTCCCGTCGCCGACATGTGGGACATATAGCAACCGGGTCAACGTGTCAAGCACCAAATAACAGTGCAGAACAGCAGGGGGGACACACCCCACTCGTACCGGCCCAGTAGTAGTAAAGACCAATGCGACGTCAAATCACAATGCCGCACCTTCCCAGACGGACAAAGCAACCATATTATTTCACACTTCGGTTCGCCATCATCTCAAACCATGTAGTATTGCTACCACCTCAAGTGGTACACGCGCATCGCCTTGGTGCATCATGACACATGGGACCGCATGACAGGCCATGCTCCCCCGCCGATCGCTCAGAAAAATCACCTCATTTTTACTATATTCCTCCGTATCGGTTTACTACATGGCATGCACGTCATTCTAGGTTGAGAATTTAACTGGCTATATATGTGATGAACAATACTCTAGCCTTTTAAAAAATGTATACTTTTGTACAGTAGTACTATCGATGGATTGCGCCATGGAGCAAAACATGAAATTAAAAAAAGGTGGTGCATATAGAGAGCTCTCGTCGCCAAATTATGCATATAGTACTATTAAAAAAGCTAGTACGTGCTTAATTGGGGTGCTAAATTCTATTAAAGAAATACTACTAACATGTACATACTGAAGAGTTAAAGAAACGAGAAGAAACATAACATAGTTCTGCTGGGGGCTCAGCACAACACACCCCTCAAATTAAACTAAGCACACCTGAAATTGAACTATGCAACTAATTTGGTAGACACCGCATTAGAAGTTTAGAGCCACCATGAGCAACAACACTGCCACCTTACTCGGAGTCCTCGTCCACGTCCTCGACTTTGTCCTTGTCCCTATTCCTCTTGGCCAATATTTCTTTGCTTGAACCGCACACTTGGTTGTTTCTCTTCATCCAACCCTTGTAGATATTGAAACAAAGGTAGCCATCCATTGCAGCATAGTGGATGTGGTCTATATCTAGTACATTCCGCTGCCATGCATGACGATGAAACGTGTAATGAGGTTTCTCCAGTTTACGGTACGAAGGATGAACCATGGCTCCTGCCTGGGTCAGCATTGAAGGCTGACGAGAGGGCAGCAGACGATTCTTCTGGAGGTCTAAGGGGTTTCCTACAACGAGGCCTATCTGACCCAGGACTTCTTTGTCGTTCTTAAAGTCTACAGTAACGAATTTCACTATTTTGTCCTTGAGGAAGTTCTTAAAATCCTGGCACTCAACATCGGCATGGCATATGTGGTAGAGCAAGCAAACGTTATGTACGCAAACCTGGATCACGGCGGGCTTCTTCCTCTCTTCATCCTTTAGATCCTTATCTCGTCCCAGGACTGTGGTCTACTCAACATCTAGCCCAGCGACCCACTCATCATCTGAGTTTTCGAACATGCGTCTAAAGCGAGAAAGGCATCCTTTCACTGTCGCGGAAGAACGGGTGTAGATGACGTCAAACTCATCGTCGGTGATGGTTCTAACCTTGTACTCACCGCCGATCATGGAGATTTGGGACGCCATGGATTTGGGAGGAGGGTTAGGATTAGTGGAACTATCGTAATGTGAATGGACGGGACGACTAGGAGTGAACCGGCATAGTATTGAACGACGTGCGGGGATGAGAAGGAGCGAACTGCCAGCGTGCGAACGGCAGGGTAGTGGCTTTCCATTCTCCCATGATACGGGCTTCCGAGAGCACTTGGATCTAAGATCAAACGGTTGCATGGCGTGATTCTAGACCTATGGGTGAATATCCTATCCTGGAGGGTTATTCTGCAAATTTTCAGCAACTTAGCATGCGACCGTTTGATCTCAGATCTAAGGGCTGCCAGCAGCCCGTATCATGGTCGCGTCTACCACGACCGTCGCGTCGCTCACGCGGTCGCGCCCTTGGATATTTAACACGGTGCATTAGGCTATCTGATGTTGGCATGTCATACATAGTCATCACTTAGTCACTCATACTACGACAAGGTTGGCTATAAGTGTATTTATTTTTTTACTTCTCTCTATCTCTTTCTTCGTACTCCCTCCGTCCCATAATATAAGAACATTTTTGACACTAGTGTAGTGCCAAAAGTGTTCTTATATTATGGGACACAGGGAGTACTAGTATTTATTGCATTTGCCAAGGAGTGACCTCTTCCAATGAAATGGTGTTGCTAAGTTTGCTTCATTTAATTAGCTATAGACTCAAAATTGTCTTTTCACCTAGGTACACGCGCTTAGCACCGTTTCTTCCTTGGGTCACCAAACTAGTCTCTCTCTTCTTGATTAACTTGCCACATCAGACTTTATGCCTATGTGGCAAGCTTAGCACCTGTAGGAGCAAGTAAAAGTAAGTACAATAGTGCGCTTTACATGGCATTTTTGCATGTGTGGAGGAAAGAGAGGCAAGGAAAAAGTGGAGAAGTGGGCTCTCATGCAAGAGCCAGCCTCTACTACATGGTGGAGCATTGGGAGAGGCACCTGTATGGAGGTGGTCAGGAATCAGGAGACTCACGCCGGTCGTAGCACCGCAGTTAAAATGATAATGGCAAGTCAAATCATGGGGCCCACCTGTCCAGCAGTAACTCGCTGTCAAATCACACAACCCTACATTTGCAGCAGCCTACTCCCTCGTCTTCTCGCGTCTCTGTCGAACTGACTAGGCAGAACTACCCCGCCTACCGCGCTGGAAAAGCCCCGTCCTCGACTTTTAAATACAACTACATCCGCTTAAGAACCCAATGATATACTTTTTGTGACATAGTAACTCATATTTAGTTAGTCAAATGGATGACCTAGAACTACGTGCTGACCCTATAAACTGAGACGCCTAAAAATAAAAACCGAGACAGAGAGGGTAGTTCAGCACGTATATTTTTAGATCAATATAGTCGGGATTCACCAAGGAGCAAAACCAAGTGGTAGGCTGCTTCTGTCGTGTTGGCGTAGCAACTCAAGCAGGGTCAGTCCGCACACAAAATGGCGACACACTTAACAGGACCCCTTTGGCCGACATGTGGCTCATCCACCATCTAGTTCCACGTGTGATGCACCAAATTACAGTTCGGAGCAGCGGTTGGAATTGGAGGCACCCCGGTCGTAGCGCCGCAATAGTAGAAAATGAGCAATGAGGGGTCAAATCACAAAGCCCCACCTTTCCCGCATTAAGCTGGACGGACGAAGCAACCATCATTTCACTCTAGGGCGCAAGAGCATAAAGAAAAGAGAAAACAATGATGTGTGCGGCAGCTACCTAGGGCACCCGAGGGTAGGGGTCTCCAATACAGATCCTTTTCTTTTTTTTGAAAGCGCCTCCACTACAAATCGGCTTCTCCCTCATCCTCTTGAAGAAAACCGATGATGAGTGCGGCGGTAGTGTTTCTAGGAGTACTACGGCGTGCGGGGCCACGTTGTAGTAAACGGGTTCGAGTCGACGCCTTAAATATGTGTGGGACGCTTGGTTTTACGGGAATGAGGCAGCATTTTGGGTTCGGGGACTAGTGGAGATATAGTACGTACAAAAATTGTGGACGTAGGTTCGACCGAAAGGCAATGATGCATGGGCCCTGCATTTTGATATACCCGGGGCCGCGTGAAATTTGCTACTCTACTCAAAACTAGTAAGGTACACATGTATTGAATGCATGAGATTTAGAAACCAAATTATGAACAAATACACACTATAGCATGTAAAGATTTGAGTCATATATGCATGATGTAGATGTTTGTTTAGTTCTTATAGTTCATTTTATTCAAAATCAATTAGTTTTACAAAAATGTTAAGATTCATGGGGTTGTGCATTGTAAATCATAAAGTAAAAAACAAATAATGGCAATTCATTTAGAAAAAATAATCAATTATGATACAGAAGATTCTAGAACAAAGGAGAAGTGCTTGTGTTTTGAGGTTTGTGCATTATGCTCAAGTTCAACCATGGAGTCTTCTAAATTGTACATGTGGCAGATTTGGTGGAATGTTGATGATATCCAATGGCCAGTAGTGCTCGGATTTTCCTATCTCTACACTGTAGGATTAGATTCATCTAGTGACCATCTTTCAAAGCTATTGGCACACTATATAGTTCTTGTGCCATTGTTGCATGTTTTGGAAAAAAGCTACTAGTGGGTTGTACTATCTATTTAGGAATAGAAGATGTATACATGGAAGTTGTAGGGAAAGAGATGACATGGAGCATCTCAATTCCTATGAGTAGGGATTGGAAAAGAGATGTCATTTGGTTCACATCATAGGAATTTTTCTATTGAATCTAGAGATGACATGTAGCTCAATTCCTATGAGGAGGGATTAGAAAAGAGATCTAATTTGGTTCATATCATAGGAACTTTTCTATTGAATATACGCTAATGTTTATTTTCCTTTGAAATTAAGGGAGTATAGGAATCCATTCATATGAACCAAGTGGCTCTAAAGCTATAGAAATGATATCATGTTTATTTCCTTTGAAATGTGGAGTATATGAATCTATTCCTATGAACCAATTGGCTCTAAAGGAAAAAATCCTATAAAAATCATATCATATAGAGTTCCTATGATATTCCTCGACACTAAAGGATGGTTGAAATTGCTGCAGGTGATACGATGGTCTTTCTTTGTAGACTCCTCACCCATCTTTATAGTTACCTCTCGAAGATGAATGAAATGATATATACAGGGTATTCTACATGTGCAATTTGGTACATGAAAACTTGGTAAAAGTTTGCGAGGTTCGAATTTTCAATAAAGCTATATGCACTGCATTTCGGAATGGAGGGAGCATACGACAGTTGCTAACACTCACGTGGAAGATTTGTGTGTAGGAGGAGTGGCTATTCTATTAAATGACATGGCAAAACTGACACTGTCGGATGCCGATGTAACGGTTCTTACGGCGTTCGTCACGAAAAGGCTTGTGGCGAACGTTTGTCGGATAATGATTTACGGACACATGCATTGCATTCATACGTGCCCCCTCTCTCTCACGCACACACACCCTCACGAGTCACGACTCTCCCGAGTCCTCTCACAGACTCGCACATCGCACCCACCGTCTATCTGCAGGTAGACGTCACACACATATGTGCTCTTCACACCCTTCCCTCAGAACTTCTAAAAAACAAAAGACAGTGCGCACATTTTATTTTAGCTCACACGTCACACACTTATACTATTACTCTTGCGGCGAACGTTCTTTGGGCATAGTATTGTACTCTCACAAAGAGAAGTAGTGCACGCACGCACTAGTTCTCTCACACCCACTCACAGGTACACGTAGGAGCGCATTTTTTTGAAGCTGGTACAACAAAATCACTCCACTATATATAAAAGTAGGAGCCTTAGCGCTTGCTTTACTAGGGTTCCTCTCGTTCACTCTCTCATGCTCTCCAGATCTAAGCAAGACATAGGTGGCCACACTCTCTCTCAGCTCACGGCTGGTCACAAATCCGGCCGGACAACCTCTACCGGGGCAGGGGTTTAGGTGAATCATTCACGCCGTCGTCCGCGGTGAGGGAGGAGACCAACGGCTGCCCGCGTGTCCCGATCGGCGGCCATGCCATTCTCAAGGAGAGAGCACCGGCTCGGGAGGGCCTCCGACCCCTTCATCCTCCCTGCGGTATTGTGGCCAAGATGCGGCCTCCCGACGCCGTCTTTGCCACATGCCGATGACCCTCGGGTATATATTCCTTCGAAACCTACCTTGCTCTACTGCCCCAGCTCCCTTCGTGTGGATCCTTTTCTACTTCCGTCCGCTGTTCCAAAGCCACCTACACTTCTACTATTATTAGAGGTAAAGCTAGTTCATACAGTCAACTCTAAGCGTTGGTTTAAACAGGGAACAAAGTGGGAAAGCTGTAGCATGAATCTAGGACTTGGTTCTAAGAGGAAACGGGGGACAGTAGTAGATACATGCTGTCCCTATGCCCATATCGCTACCGTTAATGTAAAATCACATGAAGCATTAAGCAATGCCACCTAATGTCATTATAAGTAATGGTCTAGTGCCGTCGATAAATCGAAGCAATGACACCACCATTTTATGAAGTGCTTCTGTCTTGCTTTATTTCCCATGAATTGTGTTTTTGCAGTTACACTTAAATCTCACACCGCTAACATTGCTTCATCCCAGTGGAACTGCACAAATTTGATTGCACATTTACTGACCATGTGCTACTCTCATGACAATAATACTAATGCTATTGTTCTGCATGTTAATCTAGTGGCATTGTTGATGTGATGTGATGCTACTTACTTAAGGACTCTTCATACTGTCAATCTAGTGCCAATTATAACACAATAGATGATGTTGTTAATCATACACCACTTCAAATATCTATCACTGTTTAAGTAACTGTATTTCGTATTTGCGCAAACAGGGATGTCTGTCTCCATATTGTTTTGGGATGTCTGTCTCCGTATCGTTTCTATCCGCGCAATCAAAAGCACACACCTCAGTTTTAGTACAACTACACAAAATGAGATGGCTATCCCTCGTTGCCGTCATCTAACCTCGTGTCTTCAAGGTATCCCTACGTTGGTAGTAACTAAGGTAGAATGACCAACGCAATCTAAAAGAAGTTGATTCATACGTTTTACTTCCTGATTGCAGTGCAGGGACGAGCGAAAACAACTGCATCCTAGTTCGGAATGCACTTTCTACAAGTTCATCCATGGACCGAGGACTAGCTGGCACGGCTGCACGACGGTTTTTTGGACAGGTGCACGGACAAGAGGCATTGTGGTCTACTTATTTCTGCAAATAACGGTGCTTAAATTTAGTGGAATGCACAAGCATTTCAACTGGTCAATACACTGCATGGTTCAGTTCAGCATTCCAGCTGAGACCACAATTATAATTGGTTATTCTGGAATGAGAGAACCTAACCCTGGATGGTGGCAACAAGAAAAAACCAGAGTGAACTCAGGAGATTTAAGCCTGGCCAGAGGCCCTTTGCTCAGAGAAGCCTTGCTTGTTTTTCCTGATTTGTAAACCTTCTCACAACTTTGTATTTTGCTATGAACTAGTATATGTTTGTTATGTTCTATGAGTCATTGAGATGTATAAAATTGCTTAACTTATGCTTTTCAAGTTTTTTATGAAGACGAGTTTAATGTGAGTGTTCCACATGAGCGCTAGACTAGCGTGTGAACGTTTGGAATTTATTACATTGTGGCCTCAATTAACTGCATGAACCACTGTAACAAGATACATAGTTGCTTATATGTCAGACAGTAGATTGTTGATTGTTAGCTGGTCGATAGCCTAGTGTTGAAGCAATCTGAGCCAATGTGCTATGTTTTGCACAACTACTTACAAGTGGGGTAGCACCAACAGTGTTTACAAGTACTTATGTATACGTTGGCGCACAGTTCTCGAACGAGTGCTCTATTTCATCAAAACACACACTGCTCGTATGATAAACCGTGACAACTTATGTCTTACCATGCCATATTCATGAAAAAACTAGTGAGGACGCATCTGTTTCGGCAAGAATTACGATGGTTCTCACATGATTCACAGGCTCACAAAAGTAGCAGTAGTTCCCATAGACGGATTCAAACAGAGTACTAGCCCCAGAGGGGTCGATAACAGGCAAGGTTTGGATAATTAGACACAATCCAAACTACTATTAAACACTAGCTGGGGCAACTATTTCATGCCTCGATCTAATTTGGGCTGGACACAAGACGGACCTTGCCATGAACATCATCGAGGACGTCCCGCAGCAGCTCAATCCTGTGAACCTTCATGAAGACAACCTTGTGGCCTTGCCACTGATAAACTTGTTTGTGGAGGCATGCCACGTCATCTTCCTGCGTAAGCTTGACAAGAACAGTATGCCTCACAAACGAAGGAGTAGCTTTGAACTTCTTGTGCTTCAGTACACCCTGGACAACACGCCTGACAACAGTGAGGCTGGAATACAACTCTTCATTGGTATAACCGCAAATGGCTTCCAGGATCCAATAGCCTAAGAACTCTGTTTTCCCAGTGCGTATATTCAGGTCATCTGCCTCATAGCGAGTGACATGTACAACCACACAATCCTTGTCTGCATCAGGGCTCTAATTGAAACAGAAGCAAATTCTGAATTACTTTTAAGTATAAGAAACACAAGTTATTTAAACCACTATGTATAGCATGGCATCAAAGCTAATAAAACTTTGCATTATTAATCACCACATACTTAGATGAAAAACCACAATCAAGATCGGCAAAGAAGGAAATCACTTTGGGCAGCTCAGCGGGGGGGGGGGGCACATCCTCGAAGGGGGGAACTGCTCCTGCAGTGCCACGGGGGCTGTAACCTCAAATGGGGCGTTGACCATCTCAGTAGTGGCCGTGAGCGTATCTGGGGTCGGCTCGGTGGCTGCCTCCATCTTCTTGGAGCTCTTTGTCTTGTGGGGATCAGCCTCCCGCGTCTGTTCCAATATCGGCAGATCTTTGCCTGGTTCTCCTTGGTCCATCATGAAACTGACGAATACGAGGAGACCATCGAAAGGAAAACACAATCGCAATGACAATGAAACAAAAAAGAGAGTGAGGATCGGTTACTGCTTTGCAAAAGTTCTTTTTTTTCTCTAAACAAAAATATACCAACATCATGGATCCGCTTACCTTCCCTTCGTTGCGAGAGAAGAACAGTGGCAGATGCGAGTGTTGCCTTTCTTGAAGACGGTGAGGGAGAAGGGGATTCAGCAAAGAGTGAAATGATGGTTGCTTCGTCTATCACACTTAGACTGCGAGGAGGTGGGGTTTTGTGATACGATGGCTCGTTACTCCTGCGCTACGATCGGGGTGACTCTCTGCCTGCATACTGCCTTCTAATTTGGTGGATGGCATTTGAGCCCGTGCGCTGCATGGCCCACATGTCGGTGAACAAAAGTATAACGACATTCAGTAGAGGGAGTCGTTTCAATGATCTAGGAGGAGCCAAAAGCGGTAGAGTGTCTCCACTATACTAGTAGTAATCGTTTTTCTGGGTAGCTGTAGAGTGTCTCCACTATACTAGTAGTAATTGTTTCTCTGGGCCCAAGACAAAACAGCCCATCCACACTAGTAAATAGTTAAATCAATTCAAAAGCCCAAATATTTACTGAATGAGAGGCGCTACCCATACCCAGCACACCCCCCCCCTCCCCAAAAAAACCTGGGTGCTCTTCTTCCTCCTCGCTCCCACACACCTCACATCAGCTCGCTCCACTCATACCCCCAAATTCCTCACCTCACTCCTACAGAAACCCCAGCTCCCCTTCTTCCTCACTACTATAGAAAACCTCCAGTTCCCCTTCTTCTTCGCTCGCACTACAACTAGGCTCGTCATTCGTTACTCTGCTTAAATCCGTGAGCGCGACGCAACACCCTCGAGGAAAATGGAGTCGTCTGACCCCAGCGCTAAGAAGATGAGGCTCCTGCCAGCGGTGACGCCTGTTGTAGATCCCGCACCCGGCAACGCGGGGAGAAGCGGCGACCCCGCCCCCACCGGATCCCAGGAACCCGTAGAATCTCGGGTGGACCGCATCAACGATCTCCCGGATGCCGTCCTTGGGGAGATCATCTCGCTTCTCCCCACCAAGGATTGCTGCCGCACCCAAGTCCTCTCAATTCGGTGGCGCCCTCTATGGTGCATCGTGACCCTTAATCTCGACTGTCGTCTGCTATCTCTCTTCAATGATTTTGAAATCCCCAGAGCCATCATCTCCTCCCACCAGGGGTCCGTTCAAAGCCTCTACATCCCATCATGCTACCTGAGCAAGCATACCATGCCCTGCACGGTGGACGCCTGGCTGAAATCCCCTGAATTCACATAACTACAGCTGCTTGAGTTCTACTATTCCCCTGGAAATCACATACCACATACCGAACACCATGAACTTGTGCCCTCAGCACCGATGTCCATCTCGTGGTTTTCCTCCTCTCTCCACACTGCCACCTTTGTGTTGTGCTACCTACCAGACAATCTGGTACTAAACCTTCGACTCCCATTTCTCAAGAAACTTTCACTTGTGCAGGTTCTTATATCGGAGGCCTCATTGTACAGCATTATCCACTCCAGTTGCCCTGCGCTGGAGTGCTTGGTGCTTGTTTTCACAGTTAGAATTGGTTGTCTCCAAATAAAGTCGCCTAACCTTGTAAGAATTGGAATTTCTTTTGACGGAAGGCAACTCATCATCCAAGATGCCCCTTCACTACAAAGGTTGATCCCTGATTCTAGTTATTCACCGTTGCAAATAACCGTCCTCTCTGCACCTAAACTGGAAACCTTGGGTGTAATACATGATCTCTGTGCTCATTTCAATATGGTGTTTGGCTCCACAGTTCTTCAGGTACTTTATATTATCATCTAACTCGTAACCATAAGCTGCATTTTAAATTTTTGCGCATAATTTATATATCATCTTGGAGTACACATTTTGTACTAATATTATGTTCTATGCTCAATGAAGAGTTTCTCCATGGATGGCCTATCAATGATGCTGGATTCCGTCAAGATCTTATATATCCAAGTGAATAGTTTTGATCCGAACAAGATTATTGGCTTGCTGCAATGCTTTCCATGTCTAGAGAAGTTGTATATAAAGGTGATAATTTCATGCACATTGGAAGCCGATACGTCTCCAACGTATCTACTTTTCCAAACACTTTGCCCTTATTTTGGACTCTAACTTGCATGATTTGAATGAAACTAACCCGGACTGACACTGTTTTCAGCAGAATTGCCATGATGTTGTTTTATGTGTAGAAAAGAAAAGTTCTCGGAATGTCCTAAAAATCCACGGAGGCACTTTTTGGAATTAATAAGAATTTCTGGGAGAAAGAAATACACCACGGGGCCCACACCCTGTCCACGAGACAGGGAGCGCCCCCCCTATAGGGCGTGCCCTCCTATCTCGTGGGCCCCCTGGACCTCCACCGACCTCAACTCTAACTCCATATATTCTGTCTCGGGGAGAAAAAAATCAGAGAGAAAGTTTCATCGCGTTTTACGACACGGAGCCGCCGCCAAGCCCTAATCTCTCTCGGGAGGGCTGATCTGGAGTCCGTTCGGGGCTCCGGAGAGGGGGATTCGTCGCCGTCATCATCATCAACCATCCTCCATTACCAATTTCATGATGTTCACCGTCGTGCGTTAGTAATTCCATCATAGGCTTGCTGGACGGTGATGGGTTTGATGAGATTTACCATGTAATCAAGTTAGTTTTGTTACGGTTTGATCCCTATATCCACTATGTTCTGAGATTAATGTTGCTATGACTTTGCTATGCATAATGCTTGTCACTAGGGCCCGAGTGCCATGATTTCAGATCTGAACCTATTATGTTTTCATGAATATATGTGTGTTCTTGATCCTATCTTGCAAGTCTATAGTCACCTATTATGTGTTATGATCCGACAACCCCGAAGTGACAATAATCGGGATACTTCTCGGTGATGATCGTAGTTTGAGGAGTTTATGTATTCACTATGTGTTAATGCTTTGGTCCGGTTCTCTATTAAAAGGAGGCCTTAATATCCCTTAGTTTCCACTAGGACCCCGCTGCCATGGGAGGGTAGGACAAAAGATGTCATGCAAGTTCTTTTCCTCAAGCACGTATGACTATTTACGGAATACATGTCTACATTACATTGATGAATTGGAGCTAGTTCTGTGTCACCTATGTTATAGCTATTACACGAGGAATCGCATCCGGCATAATTATCCATCACTGATCCATTGCCTACGAGCTTTTCACATATTGTTCTTCGCTTATTTACTTTTCTGTTGCTGTTGTTACAACTACTACAAAAACCCAAAAACTATTATCTTTACTTTTGCCATCTTTACCTTTATTATCATACTGCTTTGCTACTAAATACTTTGCTGTAGATACTAAGTTATCCACGTGTGGTTGAATTGACAACTCAACTGCTAATACTCAAGAATATTCTTTGGCTCCCCTTGTGTCGAATCAATAAATTTGGGTTGAATACTTTACCCTCGAAAGCTGTTGCGATCCCCTACACTTGTGGGTTATCAAGACTAATTTCTGGCGCCGTTGCCGGGGAGCATAGCTCTATTCTCTAAGTCACTTGGGATTTATATTTGTTGATCACTATGAATAACTTGAAAGACGCTAAAACCAAGATTTATCCCTCAACTACGAGGGGCGGTAAGGAACTGCCATCTAGCTCTACACTAGATTCTCCTTCTGTTATGAGTAAGCTTGCGACACCTAAACCTGCTACCGCTATGAATTATGATATGTCTCATGTTATTGATGATGCTACTTCTGCTATGCATGATGAAACTACTTCTGTGTGTGATACTACTTTGCCATTAGGTGAATTTCTTGATGAACAACTTGCTAGAGTTAGAGAGAATGAAATTATTGAAGATGCTATTATTGATGATAGTGATGATGAAAGTTCTCCTAATGATTATGTATTGCATGTTGTTCCTGAGGGTTATGTTATGAATGAAGAAGCTGCTAGAGCTATCTTTGCTTGCAATGATAGATATGATCTTAAGAAATTATTAGCTAAATGGAAGCAGCAGTCTCTTAATGCTAGAATGAAACCTGACCCTGCTTTTGCTACTTCACCTATCTGTGTTACTGATAAGGATTATGAATTCTCTGTTGATCCTGAGATTATTACTCTAGTTGAATCTGATCCTTTTTATGGCCTTGAATCTGAAACTGTTGTGGCACATCTTACCAAGTTAAATGATATAGCTACCCTGTTCACTCATGATGAAAAATCTCGCTATTTTTATATCCTTAAGATATTTCCGTTCTCATTAAAGGGTGATGCTAAGACTTGGTATAATTCTCTTGCTCCTGGTTGTGTGCGTAGTCCCCAGGATATGATTTATTACTTCTCTGCTAAATATTTCCCTGCTCATAAGAAACAAGCTGCCTTGCGGGAAATATATAATTTTGTGCACACCAAAGAAGAGATTCTCCCACAAGCTTGGGGAGGCTTCTCCAGTTACTTAATGCTTTGCCTGATCATCCTCTCAAGAAAAATGAAATACTTGATATCTTTTATAATGGACTAACCGATGCTTCCAAGGACTACTTGGATAGTTGTGCTGGTTGTGTTTTCAGGGAAAGAACAATCGATGAAGCTGAATTACTATTGAATAATATGTTGACTAATGAAAATAATTGGACTCTTCCTGAGCCAATTCCTGAGGCAATTCCTAAACCAATTGAGCCAACTCCTGAGCCTATTCCTATACCCACTCCAAAGAAGAGAGGTGTTTTATTTCTCAGTCCTGAAGATATGCAAGAGGCAAAGAAATCAATGAAAGAAAAAGGTATTAAAGCTGAAGATGTTAAGAATTTACCACCTATTGAAGAAATACATGGTCTTAATATACCGCCTGTTGAAGAACCACATTGTCTTGATAACCCGACATAGGTAGTAAAGGTAAAATCTCTCTATAGATATGATAAAGTTGAAATCCCGTCTACTAAATTTCATAGCCCATGCTTAGATGAATTTGATGACTTTATGGCTAGACAAGAAAGTTTTAATGCCTATGTTGGTAGAGAGTTAAAGAATAATGCTTTCGAGATAGGACGCGTAAGTGATAACTTGGCTAGAGCTAAAGGTGAACTTCAACTCATTAGCAAATATGTGTCTATGGTTGCTACTCAAGCTGAGCAAGTACTTAAAGCTCAAAATGATTTGCTCGAGGAATTAAATAGTAAAAATGACTTTGCTGTTAGAGTGGCTACTAGAACTGGTAGAATGACTCAGGAACCTTGGTATCCTAAAGGCCACCCTAAGAGAATTGAGCAAGATTCTTAGAGAAATAATTTAGAGGCACCTAGTTCTTATAAAAAGAAGAAAAAGAAAAATGATAGGACTTTGCATGCTTCTAGTGAACCTAATATAGACACACTTGAGAATCCCAACGATATTTCTATCTCTGATGCTGAAACACAATCAGGTGATGAACTTGAACCTAGTGATAATGTTAATGATAATGTTCACGTTGATGCTCAACGTAGCAAAAACAATGAAGTAGAGGTTGAACCTGCTGTTGATCTTGATAACCCACAATCAAAGAATCAATGTTATGATAAGAGAGATTTTGTTGCTAGGAAGCAGGGTAGAGAAAGACAACCATGGGTTCAGAAACCCATGTCCTTTCCTCCTAAACCATCCAAGACAAAGGATGATGAGGATTTTGAGCGCTTTGCTGAAATGATTAGACCTATTTTCTTACGTATGCGCTTAACTGATATGCTGAAAGTAAATCCTTATGCTAAGTATATGAAGGATATCATTACAAACAAAAGAAAAATACCTGAAGCTGAAATTTCCACCATGCTTGCTAATTACACTTTTAAGGGTGGAATACCAAAGAAACTTGGAGATCCAGGGGTACCGACTATGCCATGCTCCATTAAACGAAACTATGTTAGAACTGCTTTATGTGATCTTGGAGCCGGTGTTAGTGTTATGCCTCTCTCTTTATATCGTCGACTTGAATTGAATAAGTTGACACCTACTGAAATATCTTTCCAAATGGCTGATAAATCAACTGCTATACCTGTCGGTATTTGTGAGGATGTGCCTGTTGTGGTTGCAAATGTCACTATCTTAACGGACTTTGTTATTCTTGATATTCCCGAGGACGATAGTATGTCTATTATCCTTGGTAGACCCTTTTTGAATACGGCAGGGGCTGCTATTGATTGCAACAAAGGCAATGTCACTTTTCATGTTAATGCTAATGAGCATACGGTACACTTTCTGAGGAAAAAATCTCAAGTTCATAGCATCAATTCTATTGGAAAAGTTCCAACTATCATTATTGGAGGTTTTGAATTTCCTCTCCCTACTGTCAAGAAAAAGTATGATATTCTTATTGTTGGGGATTTTCATATTCCCATTGAGGTAACTTAGTGTTATTCGAAATTTCTTCGGTTTCGTGTTATTCGGAATGAGTTTGTTAACAAGACTTGATCAACCTTGTTAGTAGATTCATTTTGATGATCATGAGATGGATGAAACTAGAAGGCACAACCTTCTATACCCTCTTTTTACTTTCTGATATTTAAAATAAATAAAGCAAAAATAGTACTATCCGTCTATTTTCTGAATTTTCTGTGCAATAAAAAATATCCCAAAAATAAAAGTGCTACAAATGCCCTGCAAATTTAGTATGTTTTTATGGAATATTTGAGGATTTTAGGCACTGAAATCACTGCAGGAGGGGCAAGCACCAGGCCACGAGAGTGGAGGGCGCCCCCCCTATAGGGCGTGCCCCCTGTCTCGTGGGCCCCTGGTGGCCCCCCTCCACTTATGCCATCACCCACACACTTCATCTTCTACCCAAAAAAATCCCCATCTAGCTCAAGCACGAGTTCTAGCTCATTTTGTTGCAATTTTCGATCTCCTTGCTCAAAGCTCCTTTCACAAAACTGCTTTGGGAGATTGTTGCTTGGTATGTGAATCCTCCATTGGTCCAATTAGTTTTTGTTCTAGTGATTTATTCTTTGCAAATTTTTGCTGCTTAGGTGACCATGTTCTTTAGCTTGCATGTTAAATTTATGAGGTTCCACGTAGTTCTGATGCATGATATAGGCTCTAGGCACTTGTAGGAGTAGTTGTTACCAATCTTCTTTAATTTTATTCACTTTTATTTTGAAGTTACTAAAATTTCAGAACTATTTCAGAAAAAAGAAATATGCTTAGGAGAATGTACCAAGGTGGTTCCTCGGCGAAGAAAGGGCCCAGGATTGCTATACATGAGCAAGATGTTGAATTGCCGACGAACGCAGATGTACGAGCTTGTGAGTGGCCATCCGATGATTTTATGGTCAAAGCAGGCTTTAAGGAGGAATTTGACGCATATGTGCGTAATGCTGAGCTGGAGGACTTCTTACAAGATAAGTGTCCTCGGTACTATCAATTGACCGATTCCTTTGTGCGAAGGTTTAAATATAACTGTACGCATAATTCCCCTAGTGTTATATTTGATATTTATGGTACATCTTATACCATGGATTTAGAGGATTTCACAACTGCTTGCAAACTTCCGCAGTGGGGTAATATTAATGATCCTCACAAATCTGAATTTAGAGATTTTCTTGCTAATATTACTGTGGGGGAATCTAGGGACATAGCACAAGCTACCATAGGGAGCATTCATTTTCCTGCTATACATTATTTTGCTCTCTTCATTGGTAGATGCATTAATGGTAAAGACAAAGCATGTCATATGTGTGTTCTTGATCTGTGTGTCCTCAAGAGTGCTGTGTTAGGTTATAAAGGTTATAACTTGGGGGCAATAGTTGCACGTAGGTTGCAGAATAATAGTAGAAAGGGAAATTTATTTGGAGGAATTTATGCAAATCGTGTGGCTAATTATCTTGGTATAGCCCCACGAGAGGGAGATATGATAATACCTCCTGTTTATTTGGATTATGAAGCTATGGTAGTCATCAATTTCTTGGGAGGAATGAACAATTCCTCCAATATCGACTAACCTATGACAGACGCAACGTCGTCCATGTTACTCTTCCTTCTCCCTACCTTTTTGATTATCAGGCAAAAGGAAGATATGTTGTCACCAGGGAGGAAGTAGCTGAACACGAGGGGGGAGTGGAGGCAGCTCGCCAACACACTGCAGCTCAGGAGGCGGTTGCCACTACATCTCAGTACGACCCCGGTTTCACCTATGGATATCAGCCAGGCGGTCCTTGGTATTAGACCAACTTAGGCCAAAATCCTAAGCTTGGGGGAGTACGTATTTCTCACCGACTTTACATTCATGTTCACACACTAGTTGTCGGTGCTCATACTCTTTCATTGTATTATCCATGTTAGTTTAAAAACTTCTTTTTCTAGTTTTCTTCTTGTGTGTTTGATAAATCTTGAGAAAAACCAAAAAAAAAATAGTTAGTTTAATTTCCATGCTTGTAGTAGAAATTAAAATTAAAACCCAAAAAGATTTCTAGTTCTTCTTCTTTTTTGTTGGAAGCTTTCCCGTGTAAATAGTTTTATTTTCTTTTCTTTCCTTTGGGGGTCGAGAAGACCATATTGAAAATGTTTAGTGGCTCTCATATGCATGATTATTTATTTAACTTAGAGCCCATATTACTTTGTCTTCTCTCTTGAGTTGAATGCTTGCATATTCCAGCTTAGTCCAATGCACGTACACTCTTATTATTATACACATCGTTCGGTCGTGCGGGTGAAAGGCAATAATGATGATATATGATGGACTGATTGAGATGAGAGAAGCTGGTATGAACTCGACCTCTCTTGTTTTTGTAAATATGATGAGTTCATCGTTCCTGATTCAGCTTATTATGAAGTAAACATATTTGCAATGATATTTAGAGATTATAGTTGCTTGTGTCATGCTTGATTAGCTTTGAGTTATAATGGTTTACCTTGTGTGCCAACATGCTATTAGAATGATTATGATGTGGTATAATGGGGTGGTATCCTCCTTTGAATGAATTGAGTGACTCGACTTGGCACATGTTCATGCATGTAGTTGAATCAAATCAACATAGCATTCATGATATTTATATTCATGGTGGATTATATCCTACTCGTGCTTGTATTTGGTGTGAATTAATTTTAATGCATGTTTATGACTGTTGTCGCTCTCTTAGTTGGTCGCATCCCAGTCTTTTGCTAGCCTTCACCTGTACTAAGCGGGAATACTGCTTGTGCATCCAACATCCTTAAACCCAAAAGTTGTTCCATATGAGTCCACTATACCTTCCTATATGCGGTATTTGTCTGCCGTTCCAAGTAAATTCGTATGTGCCAAACTCTAGACCTTCAAATGAAATTCTGTTTTATATGCTCGAGAAGCTCATGTTACAACTAGGGCTACCTATATCTTCCATGCTAGGTGGGTTATTCTCAAGAGGAGTGGACTCCGCTCCTCATTCACGAGAAAGGGCTGGTAACCGGGATGCCCAGTCCCATGATCCAAAAAGATCAAAGAAAATCAAAATAATTAAACAAAACTCCCCCAGGGATGTTGTTAGTTGGAGGCACTCGTCGTTTCGAGCAAGCCATGGATTGATGCTTGTTGGTGGTAGGGGGAGTATAAACCTTTACCATTCTATTTGGGAACTGCCTATAATGCATGTAGTATGGAAGATACAGCCATCTCATAGTTGTTGCGTTGACAGCAAAAGTATGCCGCTCAAAACGTTATTCAATCTCTGTTTTAAAATCGAGCTCTGGCACCTCTACAAATCCCTGCTTCCCTCTACGAAGGGCCTATTTATTTACTATTATGTAGAGTCATCACCCTATTTTTTTAAAAGCACCCGCTGGAGAGCACACTGTCATTTGCATTCATTACTATTGGTTTATATTGGGTATGACTTGGCTGGATCTCTTTTACCATGAATTACAATGTTTAGTCAGTCCTTGACCTTTAAAGGCCCTCTACATTTATGTTTTGCAGTCTCAGAAAGGGCTAGTGAGATACCATTTTGTTATATCTTGTTATTATTGTTTTGAGAAAGTGTTGTCATCCGAGTTTTTTTATTATGGCTCGCTAGCTGATTATGTTATTGATATGAGTAATTGTGAGACCTAAGTGCTATTATGAGTATGGTTAGTTCATAATATTTGCTGAAACCTGAATGTTGGCTTTGCATGTTTACAACAACAAGAGCAAACCGAGTTTGTAAAAGTTTTTCTTTATCACTTTCAGTCTATCAACTGAATTGCTTGAGGACAAGCAAAGGTTTAAGCTTGGGGGAGTTGATACGTCTCCAACGTATCTACTTTTCCGAACACGCTTGCCCTTCTTTTGGACTCTAACTTGCATGATTTGAATGAAACTAACCCGGATTGACGTTGTTTTCAGCAGAACTGCCATGATGTTGTTTTATGTGTAGAAAAGAAAAGTTTTCGGAAAGTCTTGAAAATCCACAGAGGCACTTTTTGGAATTAATAAGAATTTCTGGGCAAAAGAAATACACCAGGGGGCCCACACCCTGTCCACGAGACAGGGGGCGCCCCCCCCCCCCCCCCGTATAGGGCGTGCCCTCCTATCTCGTGGGCCCCTTGGACCTCCACCGACCTCAACTCCAACTCCATATATTTCGTCTCAGGGACAAAAAAATCAGAGAGAAAGTTTCATCACATTTTACGACACGGAGCCGCCGCCAAGCCCTAATCTCTCTCGGGAGGGCTGATCTGGAGTCCGTTCGGGGCTCCGGAGAGGGGGATTCGTCGCCGTTGTCATCATCTACCATCCTCCATCACCAATTTCATGATGCTCACCGCCGTGCGTGAGTAATTCCATCATAGGCTTGCTGGACGGTGATGGGTTGGATGAGATTTACCATGTAATCAAGTTAGTTTTGTTAGAGTTTGATCCCTAGTATCCACTATGTTCTGAGATTGATGTTGCTATGACTTTGCTATGCTTAATGCTCGTCACTAGGGCCCGAGTGCCATGATTTCAGATCTAAACCTATTATGTTTTCTTGAATATATGTGTGTTCTTGATCCTATCTTGCAAGTCTATAGTCACCTATTATGTGTTATGATCCGACAACCCCAAAGTGACAATAATCGGGATACTTCTCGGTGATGACCGTAGTTTCAGGAGTTCATGTATTCACTATGTGTTAATGCTTTGGTCCGGTTCTCTATTAAAAGGAGGCCTTAATATCCCCTAGTTTCCACTAGGACCCCGCTGCCACGGGAGGGTAGGACAAAAGATGTCGTGCAAGTTCTTTTCCTCAAGCACGTATGACTATTTACGGAATACATGTCTACATTACATTGATGAATTGGAGCTAGTTCTGTGTCACCCTATGTTATAGCTATTACACGAGGAATCGCATCCGGCATAATTATCCATCACTGATCCATTGCCTACGAGCTTTTCACATATTGTTCTTCGCTTATTTACTTTTCTGTTGCTGCTGTTACAACTACTACAAAAACCCAAAAACTATTATCTTTACTTTTGCCACCGTTACCTTTATTATCATACTAATTTGCTACTAAATACTTTGTTGCAGATACTAAGTTATCTAGGTGTGGTTGAATTGACAAGTCAACTGCTAATACTCAAGAATATTCTTTGGCTCCCCTTGTGTCGAATCAATAAATTTGGGTTGAATACTTTACCCTCGAAAGCTGTTGTGATCCCCTACACTTGTGGGTTATCAGAAGCCCGCATATAGTGTACTAGAATTAACCGTTCAGCTGTTGCTCTTTCGACACTCTTCTTTTAGACCTTAACTGTTTTCAATCTTCATGTCTATTTAGGCAACAAGACGGGGTAAGAAAATTATAACCAATCGGTGGATTCGTAAGCATCGGGATTTTCTCACTTCTCATGAGATTTGATTGAAAACAATAGCGCTAGAACGATATGTAGCCAACCGTGCAAACACAAGATTTGTCACATTCTTCCTACTGAATGCGAGGTTACTATTGTCCATCAGGCTTAATTTTATCAGCAACATGGTTTTGACGGATGGGTATGTCGAAGAGCAAAAAAGGAGTTTCAGGTGGGCAAAAGAGCTTCTGAACGTGTCGGGCTTCTATTTACAACGTATTGTGGTCATAATCTAGTAAATTTTATGACCCAGGATGTTCATTCTATGGACCTGCCCGATCCATTTGACTGTGACTGCCGAAAACAGTGCTGGAGTTAGATGTTGTTGCCCTTTTCAATCCGTTTTTTTGTAAACCTGATGAACAATTAACCCTCATGCTTTTGTACAGTTTGTAAGATGGAGTTAGATGTTCCTGCCCTTTTCAACTCGGCTGTGACTGTCATATTTTATTTGAAACAAGGAAAATGGCTTGCCATTCGTTTAATTTGGAGTGAAATATTATAACAAATCCCAACCAAGGGAAATAACATCACTCTCGCCGGCTACTTGAGCTCACTTTGCATTACAGAAGCCAAGTGATTAGCCCCCACCAGCACCCACAAACTTATTTCGAACTAGCACATCAAATGGGCTGTAAATTTTCATAGGAAAGGCTGCATGACCGTGACAGATTTGGATTCTGACATTTGGGACCCGCGAGGAAATAGCCTATCCAAGGTGGTGTCGACTTACTAGCCAGTCAACAAACAATTCTGCATACCAGCCGTTGGATTGACATCCAACATCTATCGTGTATCTTCTATCTCTTGTCTTCTTCTACCTCCAGCCGCCCAAAGCAAACCACCCCGTCGGCTCCGCTTGCTCCCGCCTCCCATGGCTCGCTGCGCCTCCGCCGCCCTACCATACGTACCCTCCAACGTTGGCTAGTCCCTCCCTCTATTCCCCCACACGTCATGTTATTCTCCAGCGATGTTAGCCCCAACACGCACCCACGCCTGAACCAGTCAACCCTCGTACTCCCCTCCGCCTGTGATTGGACCGACGCATCTTCCACGGCTCCTGTCTATTCCGTCCGAGGCCTCGCCGTCGTCCTCCGCCTTGCGCCCTTGGTTTGCTCGCCGTGCACGGTGCGCCGCCCTCTTGCATTGTCAACGTCGTCAACAACCGAGAGGAACAAGGAGATGATTGTACGTGGAGAGGATGACAGTAGGGACCCACCAGCGTCATGGCAGTACGCAAGCAAGTGCCTCTATATTACAAGCCCAAAAATACGGTTCCTCCTAATGGTTGGACATCTGGGGCCCACGCCATTGTCAACATAGTCAATAAACGAGAGAATTACACTACGAGCGGCTGACACCAGGGACCCAGCAAGTCGCGCAGTTTTTTTTAGGAACAAGTAGTTGTTATTTATACTAGTTTTAGGGACGGATCAGGGTAACAACGGGGCTGTGTGGGGCCTGTGGCCCGTCTAGCCAGGGTTTTATTTATGTCTACCACATCATGAGCCTAGTTGTGTTTTTTTCTTGCTGAAAATAGCTAGCCCAGTTCTATTTTTTTAAGAAATACCCAAACAAGGCCTACTTGCTTTATCGGCCTTGCTGGGCTGCAAATCTTTCAAGACGAGGAGAGTTTCATTTGGTTTGCCCAGAAATGGGTTGTACATTTTTAGAACACATCAAACCAGGAATTAGTTTCAATTTTTTTTCATTACAAGATCTTAAATTCCATTGATTTTTATGCGTGGAAAGTTATTTGGATTTTATATTTATATAAATTATTTTTCAAAATAGTTCGAATGTGAATCGATATTTCTGGATTAAACACAGTTGACCGCACCAAAATATGCAAAATTTCGTATACTTTTTAATCGTGGCCACAGTATAGGGTGTAATGCTAACAAAAAGAAGATGGGCTCCAAAAAAATTGTTAAGAATTAGCAAATGGGTTGTACATTATTAGAAATAATGGCAGATGGGTTGTATGCTGTTTTCCACAGATTTGAGGCTGACTTGTGCGCCTACTACAGGTTGACGCATATGCTTTCATAAAAAAAGGTTGACGCACATGCAACGCCCTATCAACTTATAGTCAACACACGAGAGCAGTGACTGTTGGATTTCCATCCAACGGTTGTCGTGCTTCTTCAATCTCTGCTCTTCATGCTCCAGCCGCTCAAACAAGCGCTGGCAGGACTGCCTGCTCCCTCCTCCCGCGGCCGGCTATGCTTCCGCGCAGGCCTCACGGCCCCACCGTACTCCCATCGCTGGCCTAGCCATCCCTCTACTCACCCACACATGATGTTATTCTCCGGTGACGGCAGACGAACCAGTAAACCCTCGTACTCCTCCGCGTGGGAAACAACTGCCGAGTATTCCCTGGCTCCGTGTTGTTCCCTTCCTAGGCCTCGTTGTCGTCCACCGCCTTGGTGCTCTCGGCTCGGCCTGGTCAACATGGTCAATGAACGACATCCATCGAAAGTGGACTATACGTGGAGAGGCTGACAGCTGGGTCCACGGCCGCACGCAAGGAAATGCCTTCTTATTACACGCAAAATAATGATTCCTCCATCTGATAGCTAGGACCCACAGGAAGGGCCTCTGTATTTCGTGAAAAAAGTGTTCCCCCCGCTGTCAGCTCGGACCCACCGGAAGTGCCTCCTTATTACGCACAAAAAAAGAATACTCCCCCGGCTAGCTGGGACCCACCTTGGTGGGAGGCTAACTTGTGGGCCTACTAAGTTGACGAGGACGAAGGGCTTTGTCCACTTAGTCAATATGAATGATTCTAGCTCCAGTGACCGTACGATGTCCATCCAACGGCCGTAGTGCTTCTTCAACCTCTGGTCTTCTTGCTCCAGCCGCCCAAAGCAGCGCCAATCGTGCCGCATGCTCCTGCCTCCCGTGGTCGGCTGTGCTGCCGCAGAGGCCTCACCGCCCCCTACTATTCCCACTGCTGGCCAGGCCCTGCGGCGATGGCAGCCTCACACCGCAGTCGAACCAGTGAACCATCGTACTCCTCTCCGCGTGGGCTTCCACTGTCGCGTCTTCCCCAGCTCCGTGTCGTCCCCTTCCTAGGCCTCGCCGTCGTCCACCGCTGTGGTGCTCTTCGTGTGGCGTGGTCAACATGGTCAAGGAACGACTTCCATCGGAAGAGTACTATACGTGGAGAGGCTGACAGCTGGGTCCACGGCCACAACCCAGTTTTTTTGTGATTGCCAAGTAAGTCGCTTTGTCAGGCCTGTTGGGCTGCAAATCTTTCAAGACGAGGAGAGATTTCATTCGGATGGCCGAGAAAATGGACCATCATTAATGAGAAATGGGATGTACATTTTTAAAACACATGAAACCGACAATTAGTTTCAAATATCTTTTTTTTCATTTCGAGATTTTAAATTACATTAATTTTTATTCGTGGAGAATTTGTTGGATTTTATATTGATATACATTTATATTTAAAATCAGTATGAATGTGAGTCGCAATTTCGGGATTAAAAACAGTTCAGACCACACCGAAATATGCAAAAAATCATATAATTTTTTAACCGTGGCGACAATATGGGCTGTAATGCTAACAAAAAGAATATGCGCTCCAAAAAACCTTAAGAATTAGCAAATGGGCTGTAAATTATTAGAAATAATGGCAGATGGGATGTATGCTATTTTCCACAGATTTGAGGCTTTCCTAAAAAAAGGTTGATGCACAAGCAGTGACTGTTGGATGTCCATCCAACGGCCGTCGTGCTTCTTCAATCTCTGCTCTTCCTGCTCCAGCCGCTCAAACAAGCGCCGGCGGGACTGCCTGCTCCCTCCTCCTCGCGGCCGGCTGTGCTACCGCGCAGGCCTTTCCGCCCCATCGTACTCCCGTCGCTGGCCTAGCCATCCCTCTACTCACCCACACCTGTTGTTATTCTTCAGCGACGGCAGACGAACCAGTAAACCCTCGTACAGTCGTACTCCCCTCCACGTGGGAAACAACTGCCGAGTATTCCTTGGCTCCGTGTAGTTCCCTTCCTAGGCCTCGCTGTCGTCCACCGCCCTGGTGCTCTCGGCGCGACCTGGTCAACGTGGTAAACGACCGACATGCATCTGAAGTGGACTGTACGTGGAGAGGCCGACGGCTGGGTCCACGGCCGCACGCAAGGAAATGCCTCCTTATTACGCGCAAAATAATGATTCCTCCACCTGACATCAAGGACCCATCGAAAGGGCCTCTGTATTTTGGGAAAAAAACATTACCGCCGCTGACAGCTCGGACCCACCAGTTATATCTTCGCACGCAAGGAAGTGCCTCCTTATTACGCACAAAAAATGAATACTCCCCCTGTTAGCTGGGACCTAGTATAGTGACAGGCTGACTTGTGGGCCTACTAAGTTGACGGGGACGGAGGGCTTTGTCAACTTAGTCAATATGCACGATTGTAGCTCCAGTGACCGTACGATGTCCATCCTACGGCCGTAGTGCTTCTTCAACCTCTGGTCTTCTTGCTCCAGCCGCCCAAACCAGCGCCAGTCGTGCCTCGTGCTCCTGCCTCCCGTGGACGGCTGCGATGCGGCGGAGGCCTCACCGCCCCCTACTACTCCCACCGCTGGCCAGGCCATCCCTCTACACACCCACACCCCTTGTTATTCTGCGGCGATGGCAGTCTCACACCACAGCGAACCAGTGAACCCTCGTACTCCTCTACGCATGGGCATCCACTGTCGCGTCTTCGCCGGCTCCATGTCGTCCCCTTCCTAGGCCTCGCCGCCGTCCACCGCCCTGGTACTCTCGGTGCTGCGTGGTCACACGTGGTCAAGGAACAGCTTCCATCGGACGTGGACTGTACGTGGAGAGGCTGACAGCTGGGTCCACGGCCGCAGCAAGGAAGTGCCTCCTTATTACGCGCAAAATAATTATTCCTCCACCTGACAGTGGGGACCCACCGGACGGGCCACCATATTTTGCGAAAAAAACCTTTCCCCCCTGACTGCTGGGACCCACCAGCTACACCTTCGCACGCAAGGAAGTGCGTCCGGGCAAAAAAAGAACAAAATGATTCGCCCACCCTGACTGCTGGGACCCACCAGCTACATCTTCACACGCAAGGAAGTGCCTGACAGTCGGGACCCACCTGGTCGAAGCGTACGTAGCATTGTCATTCTGGTCGCAAACATGTATGTACATACTGGCCGTTGTAGAGGCGCGCACGTGTCGTAGTAGAGGCGCACACGTGTCGTAGTAGAGGCGCGCACGTAGCATGTACACGTACGTACATCGTTCAGGGTGCAAGAAAGAAAATACGACCACGTACGTACATACGGGCGGGGTCTCGAACGCGTACTCGCGCATATATACGTACGGCCAAGGCTCGTGTCAATGGCTGGGTCGGAACGGAGAAACAGTGTCGTCGTCGTGTTCATGGGGAGCCAACCGGCTGGGTCGGAACGGAATGCGTCGTCGTGTTCATCGGGAGGGCTTGGACGGAATAGGCGATGGAAACGAGGCCTGGCATACCACAGAATGGAGGAAACAGCCTTGTGTTCAACCGGCCACGTTCAAAACGGGATTCTGTTCATCGGGAGGGGTGTGGCATACCGCAAAACGGAGGAAACGGACCTCCTACGGTCGAAACGGGGGTCCTGTTGATCGGGAGGGGTGTAGCATACCGCAAAACGGACGAAACGGACTTGTGTTGGAGTGCTACGGTCGAAACGGGGGTCCTATTCATCGGGAGGTGTGTGGCGTACCGCAAAACGGGACTCCAAGGGATACTGTTCATCTCCACCGTCGACCTCCTCCAGCCTCCACGGGCTACTGTTCATCCACCGTCGACCTCCTCCAGCCTCCACCTGCGACTGTTCATCCACGGGCTCCTGTTCATCCAGCCTCCACCGCGCGCTACTCGACCGGCTACTGTTCAACCACCCCTCTCCACGGGCCCCTGTTCAGCCACCCCTCCACGGGCTACTGTTCATCCACCCCTCCACCATCTACTGTCCATCCAGCCCTCCATGGGGTCATCCTGTTCATCCAACCCTCCACAGGGTCTTGTTCATCCAGCTCCAACCGGCTCGATCGATCGGGGTCCTGTTCATCCATAGGCAACGCCACGGGTCCTGTTCATCCACTCCCACCGCTCACTGTTCATCCAACCCCCCCCCCTACAACGCTCATTGTTCATCCAAAGAGGCAGCATCGATCGGCTTCAGTTAGCAGCAGTAGCGAAGGAATCGCTCGATCGGGTTCAGTTAACAGCCATCGATCAATCGCTTGGGTTCAGTAACGCGTAGCCTGCTGTCGGCGTTCTGGGAACGGGGGTCCCCAGACGTGCCTGCTTGCAGCCTGCGGCGTGGCTCAACGGGCGGCCCAGCACGGCCCATCTTCATCAGCACGAGCTCAAGACCCTCGCGAGGGGCCAAGCCTCGCGGGGTGGACAACAGGAAGCTTCCTCAGGCACGGCCTCGTCAGGCTGGCTCACGAGGAGGCGGAGAGATCAAGGCAGGGTACCTCATGAGGTGCCCATGACGCAAGCCATGACGACCAAGGGCGCCAGGCGGGTGCCAGCCCGCGCAGTGTCCTCCTTTCCTCTTTGGTGCAAAGGGAGCAAGCTCAGGCGAGAGCATCAAGCAAAGCCATCTGTTTCGGTGCAACAAGACCAAGACCGTCGCAACAGCAGGAAGGAAGTCATTGTGGAGCCCAAGCCGGCGTCACCACCAGATCCTTTGACAGGCGAGGACCAACTTTAGTCAGGATAAGTGTACTGGATGTTCCCCTTCAAAATGGCCAATTGTCGGCGCCCTTCCTGCTCAATATTTGGGAGGAGGCCCAGGGCCTTTGCCTATAAATAGGACTAGCCACCCACAAGGTGGAGAGGATCTGGAAACCAACAGAAAGAGCGACTGAACTCCCCTAGCGTTCATCGCACCAACCAAGAGCAGACCCTCGCGAGGCTGTTCTTCCTTGTATTGTTCATCATCAGCCCAAGAGGCAATCCACCACACCACAATCTAGAGTACGGTATTACACCACAATGGTGGCCCGAACTAGTATAAACCCTGTGTCTCTTGTGTTGTTCCTTTCATAGCTTAGATCCTATCGAGGCGGCGAGCCGCAGGTAGGTAGAGGGCGAGATTTCCGCGCGCACCCCAGTGTTCGAACCTAGAGGGTTTGCTGGAACCCGAAATCCGACATTTGGCGTGCCGGGTAGGGGTGCGCCGGAATTCGTCTCCCGCCGCCCTGTTCTTCACCGACCATCGCATCCAAGTCAGACACTCGTCGGGACCATGCCGAGCGCCGAGCCGCTCTCGCTTCCCGCGTCGCCCAGACGACCTCCGTCGGTGGCCGCCCCTGCCGTTCCCCGTCACCTGCCGTCAACGCCGCCACCGGCCCGGCGGGGAACAAGCAGCAAGGAACGTCCCAGCATCCGTCCGTGAGGCGAGACGGTCGCACTGCTACTCCCTCACTCGCCCCAGCTGGTTCTTCGTCCCGCGCACTCCGCGCGCCCATGCAGGCTCGAGCTACGCTCATCGCGGCAAACGAGCTCCTGTGCTACCGCCCAGTCGACGACGTCTACGAAGAGTGGCTCGACCGCGTCATCGAGCTCGTCCGCGCCGCAGGGGGCTCCCCCGCGCTGTCCTTCTCACTGCATTGCGCCCCGCCCTGTGCGGCTGATGAAGCTCCGAGGGCGCCTCAGCCGCCTCCCCATTAAGAAGGCACCCTGGCCCCAAGGCGCATGGCCCCTGGGCGGAACACACTCTGTCCGACGCCAGCGCAGCAAGAGCGGAGTTGCCAAGAGGTCCCTCGCCCCCAAGAAGCTGCCTGAGTGCTCCCTGCTCCGGCCCGTCATGACCACGCTCCTGTTCCAGCACGCCAAGACCACGCGCTGCTCCCAACTGCAGTGCATGGGGACCCGCAAGACCAAGCTCCTCGTCACCAAAGGCCTCCCGTGGCCACAGCAGGCTGTCGCGCCTTCACCACCGAGCTGCGCAGCGTCGCGTGGCCCAGCAAGTTCAAGCAAGACCTGCCTCCTCGCTACGACGGCACGGCCGACCCTGCGGAGTTCCTCCAGCTCTACGAGCTGGGCATCGAAGCCGCCAACGGGGACGAGAAGGTCATGGCGAACTAGTTTCCCATGGCACTCAAGGACGGGGCCCGCACCTGGCTCCTGAACCTGGCTCATGGCACGATCTCCTCCTGGGACGAGATGCGCACCCGCTTCATCACCAACTTCCAAGGTACTCGCGACCGGCCACCTGCCGTGAGTGACATGCGCCACATCAAGCAGCAACCAGGGGAGACCCTGCAGAAGTACATCCAGTGCTTCAACAACGCACACCTCAAGATTCCCAAGGTGACCGAGGAGGCCATCATCTCAGCCTTCTCCGATGGTGTGCGTGACATCAAGATGAAGGAGGAGCTGGCGATGCATGGGGATCTGTGCACTTCCTTGGAGCTGTTCAACTTGGCGACCAAGTGCGCCAGGGCTGAGGAAGGGCGCCTTTCCCTCCTCGAGCTGCCAGCCGCAGACCCAGAAGAGAAGAAATCCAAGGCCAAGGACGTGAAGCGCAAGGGGGCTGCCGTGCTCGCGGCAGAACCAGACACCAAGAGGGGCAGAGATCAGCCCGAGTCTTCCAAGGGCAGCCGGTACTGTGTGTACCACGACCTCCACACCCATAACACCAACAAATGTCACGAGCTCCGAGCTGTGCGAGAAGGGAGGACCGGCCAACGCCCCGACCGCGACGATCGAGGCTATGGCCGAGAAGTAGGAAGGAACGTAGGACGCTGGGAAGACCACGGCCCTCGCCAAGGGTGGCGCGACCAACCTCGCGATGATCGCTGGCAGGATCAGCCTCGCGAGGGAGACTGGAGGGTTCAGCCTTGTGAGGATCGTCCGCAAGAAAACGTAGGCCTCCCTCCTCTGCCGCTGCAGCCAAGGAGAAACGAGGACCATCATCAGGACGAGGGGGCTGGGGGATTCCAGGAGCCACGTGTGATCGCCTGCATCCTGGGCGGAGCTCAAGCCCTAGCCTCTCAACGCATCTTCAAGCAGTTCGCCCGTGAAGTGAATGCAGTCCTCCCCAAGCTCGAGGCCACGCGCCCTCTCAGGTGGTCAGCGTGCGCCATCACATTCAGCTCAGTGGATCTGCTCAAGTGCGCGGCCACAACCGGAGTCCTCCCGATGCTTTGCTCCCCAATCATCAGCAACATGCAAGTCACCAGGACCCTCATCGATGGCGGGGCAGGGCTCAACGTCCTGTCCGTAGAGACATTCAACAGTCTCCAAGTGCCTTACAATCAGCTTCATCCAACCAAGCCTTTCCCACATTCGCCTGCCATACAACGCCATCCTCGGGTTCCCAGCTCTCGCCAAGTTCATGGCTGTGACTCATCACGGCTACAACGTCCTCAAGATGCCAGGAAGCGGCAGAGTCATCACAGTGCCTTGTGAAGAAAGAGATGTAGTGTGCTCCCTGGAGCGAGCTTTTCAGGCCGCATCACTTGAAGACCCGGATCGCGGGAGCGGGAGGCTCCCTGAGACCGCTCCCAAGAAGAAGAAGACATCGCCAGGCCCGACCCCTCAGGAGGCAGGCCCCTCAGGGTCTGCGCTTGCTTAGGGGGCACGTCCTTCTGTCGCATAGGAAGGCGCGCCCGGCGCCCTCCTCAAGCAAGGCTCGGGGGTTCCCTCCTGGAGGGCCATCGACCTTGCTAAGGTCACGAGGGAGGCGCTTGGGCACAACTTGGAGGCGTGTTTCAAAGCACATTTCCCTCAGGAAGGAGCAAGGCAAGGAGGGCCAAACCCTCAGGTGTTCATCAGTCAGATCACGCAGGAGTTGCAGGAGTCAAAAGTCATGAGTGGCAGCCGCCACTTACCCGCCGCAGCTTCGCATCTAGGCGAGGATGGTGGGTTGCGCGTCTGCATCGATATCCCAGGGCTCAACCGAGCCGCCTCTCAGGAGCGCTTCTGGCCCTCACGCGCGGGGCGCTGCGAAGGCCCACCCCACAACTATGTTCGCATGCCCTACGGCTTGCCGAACGCGGCCGCCACGTACCAGTGCCTCATGGGGAGCATCCTGGAGGCTCAGGAGGCCAAGCGTTCCGCAGTCCTGGCGGAGATGGAGATGGTCCACGAGGAGCCACCAGCGCCTCCGGAACCTCCCGAGGCTCCTGGGCCTGGGGGCTCGTGAAGATTGGCTTCTGCAGCCCACGACGTCCGCTACATCAACACCCCTTCGTCTTCAACGCTATCAGGTGACATCCTTCAAGTTTCATTTCCAGCTAGGAGCACCCCCCAGAGCTGCATTATTCCCAGGCCGCTTGGGTCCGCCCCTGTGGCATGTATCCCCTTTTTACTTTATGTTCCTAGCTTACTTTGTTGGGGGCGCCCCTCGGGCTGCATCATCCCCAAGTCGCTCGGGTCAGACCCAGCGGCATGTACCCCTCTTGCGTTTATTTTCGGGCCATGCGTTCGACCCATCATGCTTGTTATTTGATGCATGTCCACGGCACCTCTTCTTCCTTCATGTCGGCCGCTTGCACGTTAAAGGGAGGGTACCTAAGCATCGCGACGGGCTCCTACTCGCTCTCCAGCCCTCACCCTCTGGCCTTGTCCACGACATCGCGACCTGGCATACCAGCGACGGCTGAGACCCGCTCGAGGGCCGGGACCCGAGGACGTAGAGCGTCGGCATCTAACCAAACTTGTAGGAACACATCACAAGTTAAGGCCCAGTGCCAGGCACAACCTGCCTTGAGGTAGGGCCCCGTGAGTCCCGCGCTGGCTCACGGGTGCCCAGATACACCTCGTCAGGCCCTACCGTGCCAGCCACGTGTCAGGGCGGGGCTATACACGCCCCGGGGGCTCCTCCCGGAGGGGATCCCCCTCCCACGCACCAGTGGAAGCACCATGCTCCAAGCTGGCTGATGACACTGTCGAGGAGCGGCTATGCACGTACACATATGGAAGCGCTATGCTCCGCGCTGGTGATAAACAACTGAGGTTGGCCCCCGGCCGCATCAACCTCAGGGAGTCCAGAGCTTTGTGTCTGGCCTCATCACAACGCCTCCCCTCGGGAGTGCCGCGCGAGGGGGCTGGGCACGGGGGCTGCGCCTGGGTCACGCCCAGACGCACACCACCCAGCCAGGCCCCTCGGGCCTGGTTCATCGCACGTCCCTCCCTGAGGGGAGCCAAGGTACAAAGGCCGTTTGAGCATCAAGGGGGATTCCCGAGCATCGCGACTCAGGAGCCTAACTGGTCACGTAGCCCCTCACTCCTTAGTTCCGAAAGGCTAACGGTGGTTGAAGTATGCGCGGGGCCGGGCTCTGCAGACGTAGAATGGTAGATTCACGCACACATCTCACCTCCCTACTTGTTGTTCGTGTGCCAAGGGGGGCTCCTGAGCATCGCGACTCAGGAGCCTAACTTGTCACGTAGCCCCTCACTCCTTGGTCCCGTCCTGGTTTCCGGTCGGGGCTAATGGCGGCTGAGGTATGCGCGGGGCCAGGCTCTGCCGGCGTAGAACATAAGCAAGTAGGAAGGAAAAGCGCAAATCTCAAGGAATTCAAAAGCAAATATTACAGTCCATAACTGTTATACAACACCAAACACAAGTTTAAACGCCTCCCCGAGGCATGATGCATGTTGCAGGAGGTGAAAGCAGAACATGAGCCACAACGGAGTCATTTGTTGGCAGCGGAGCTGCGCGGAGCGGGTTCGCCTTGTCAAGCCATAGGACCGGCAGCGCCTCGCTTCTGCTTGGTGCTGAAGGCCCAGAACTTCGCCAGTAGAGCCTCCGCACGACCTTTCACGACCTCAGCAGCGGCAGCGGCAACCTCGCCGCTCTCTGGCTCCATCAGGCTGTCGAGGTCGACGTCGGGATCGCGAAGGTAGATGTGGGTAAGGACCCGCGTCAGCGCAGCAGAAGACAGGACACGCGCCTCGGCCTCAGCCGTAGGGCCAAGGCCAAGGGTGACATCTTCAAGAGCACGGATCAGGAAGGGGATCAGCTTGGCGGGGCCATCCTTGGCGCCGGCCAGCGGACTTTCCAGGCCGCTGTCGTAAAGCGACCTCAGCAAGGTGCGAGCCTTCACCTCCATCTCCGTGAAGGCCTCGCGGTCCTCGGTGAGGACCCGCGCCTTGCCGTCCAGCTCGACCTTCCTCGCTTCCAACTCCTGCTCTAGTGCGCCCAGGCAGTCACGGCGCTTGTTAAGCTTGGCATCTCGGTCCTTGACGGCCGCCTCGCGAGCCTTCATGTCTTCCTCCTTCTCTTGGCAAATGCGGACCTCCTTGGCAAGCTGGTCCCGCAGGCCCTGCAGCTCGCTCTCCAGCGCCTTGCAGCAACCTCGGGCATCAGCCACCTCCCCCAAGGCGGCGGCGCGAGCAGCCTTCGCCCCAAAGATGGCCAGCTTCTCCTCGTCGCAAGCCGTCAAGGCCTGAACCAGCGCCGCTCGAATCGAAGCGTCAGAGAAAATCCAGCCAGAAGCCAGCTCCAAGCGCCCGGCCACCAAGCGAGGGTCGGCGCCCAGAAGATCTTGCCGCAATCGGTCTAGTTCAGCAGTAGCACGATCCAGGACAGTGGGAGGAGTCGGAGAGACAGCAGTTGGTGGAGTAGGAGGAGAGGACGGCAGCGTAACCATAGTATCCTGAGGCGGGACCTGCTGCGCCCCAACAGCTGTGGCGGTGGCATCAGGCAAGGATACCTCAGGAGTCGCTTGACCCATGGGGGCTGAGCTCGCCCTAGTCAGCTCCACCAGGCCTCGGGAGGACGACCGGGCAGGAGAGGCCCGTGCCTTGCAGTCACCTCCTTTCGCGGGCAGAGGCGCTGCCCCAGACGGAACCTCAGGAGCCCTCTTCAGCTTCTTCGCCGCAGGCGCCAGCCTAGCCAAGAGATACAAACATCAAGCCTCAGCGACAAAACAGGGAATAAAACAAGAATCAAGCACTTACTAGTCATTGCTCGCGAGCTCGAGCAACCTCCGGCCATACTTGAAGCCCGAGAGCCGGCTGTAGGGATCAACCTCGAGAGGCTCGGGAGCACGAGGCGTGTCCCCGGATCGCCTCGGAGCCGGGGTAGACCCGTGGGGGACCAGCCCAGTCCTGTCCTTCTTCAGGATCGGGGGCAAGCTCTCCCCGTCCCACTTGTCGTCATCCTCGTCGTCGCTCGGCAAGAGGTGGAGAGTGCGGGACCTGCCCCGGGGGAGGGGCGCTCTCGACTCCCCGTTGATAGCCTCGGAGTCAGGCCCTTGTTCCCGCTCTTATTCCTCCTCTTCGCTGGAGTCGCCAGAGGACACGTTCACCGCCGCCAGGGCCGCCGGGTCCTCGGGAACCTCCATGGGCACGGGCCCATCCCCATTGAAGACGGGCATGGAGTCCACCGCCTGCTCCCAATCATCTCGAAGGAACAGGGGTACAGGGGCACCCTCCAGCCTCGCCACGTCTCCCCCGACCAAAGATTGGAGGACCACAGCCAGATCTTCGTCGGCCAAGACTGCGGGGCTCGGGCGGGGCCTCCACAGCGGAAGTGAGTACCGACGAAGCGGGGCCACCTGGTGCTCCAGGTACTCCCTCAGGAGCGACACACCGGTCAGCTTCGCTGGTGCCATGTTGCCCGGCCTCAGATCCGCGTCCATCTTCTCCAGCACCAGCTTCGCGCGGGGGTCCACGAGTTCCGTGCAAGACCAATCATCGGAGCTCATGGGGTTCTCCGTGGGCAGAATCAGTCGAGGGTGGATGCGCCCAGCATCTACCATGACCCACTTGCTCCTGAAGCCCTCAATCCTCTTCCCGGGCTTCAAGATGGCGTTGGAGCTGCCATACGCGACAAATCTCGCGCACGCGGAGATGGCACCACGAGAGGTCCGGAGGGAGAAGTAGTGGCGCAGCAAGGCCACTGAGGGCTGCACCCCAATGTGAGCCTCACAATAGTAGGCGAAGATCGCGAGAAGAAGAACAAAGTTGGGGTGGAGGTGTAGAGCTTGCAGTTTGTAATGGCGGAGGACAGAGAAGAAAAACTCAGAAAAAGGAGGCACCAGACCGGCAGCAATGGCGCTTACGAAGAGTGGATAGAACGTGCTCCCTTGGCCCACAGGAAGGGCGGAGCCGGCCTTGAAGACCTCTGCCCCGTCGATGCCTTGCGCCGCCACCATCCGGCGCACCTGGGCAAGGCTCGTCTCCGGCACGTTCGGCGAGTCCAAGGCGGGTGAGTACCAAGCTCCGGTCGGGGTCTGGCGAGGGGCCATGTCTTGCTAGGGCACGGGGTCGAAGTAGATCTGAAGATTTCAGAGGCACGAAGGAAGGGCGCAAGAAAGGGGATCTGGGCAATGACCGGAGGAAGCAAGGGAAGCAAAGCCTAGGCAGAAGACGCTCTTTTGACGATTCGCGCAGTTGCCAGGGCCGCCCACGTCCAACCAACCGCCACGTGGCGCCCGAGGCCGCAGGCTGTTAGGGCCCACGGCGCTTCGCACTTGCCCCTTAGCTTCTCTGCTCAGCCAAGTCTGGGCGCGCCTTGGGCCCGGGGGCTACTGTCGGCATTCTGGGAATGGGGGTCCACAGACTTGCCTGTCTGCGCCCTTAGGTGTGGCTCAAGGGGCGGCCGAGCACGGCCCATCTTCATTAGCACGAGCTCAAGACCCTCGCGAGGGGCCAAGCCTCGCGGGGTGGACGACAAGAAGCTTCCTCGGGCACGACCTCGTCAGGCTGGCTCGCGAGGAGGCGGAGAGATCAAGGCAGGGTACCTCATGAGGTGCCCATGATGCAAGCCATGACGACCAAGGGCGCCAGGAGGGCGCCAGCCCGCGCAGTGTCCTCCTTTCCTCTTTGGTGCAAATGGAGCAAGCGCAGGCGAGAGCATCAAGCAAAGGCATCCGTTTCGGTGCAACAAGACCAAGACCGTCGCAACGGCAGGAAGGAAGTCATTGTGGAGCCCAAGCCGGCGTCACCACCAGAGCCTTTGACAGGCAAGGACCAACTTTAGTCAGGATAAGTGTACTAGATGTTCCCCTTCAAAATGGCCAATTGTCGCCGCCCTTCCCGTTCAATATTTGGGAAGAGGCCCAGGGCCTTTGCCTATAAATAGGACTAGCCACCCACAAGGTGGAGAGGATCTGGAAACCAGCAGAAAGAGCGACTGAACTCCCCCTAGCAGTTCATCGCACCAGCCAAGAGCAGACCCTCACGAGGCTATTCTTCCTTGTATTGTTCATCATCAGCCCAAGAGGCAATCCACCACACCACAAACTAGAGTAGGGTATTACACCACAATGGTGGCCCGAACTAGTATAAACCCTGTGTCTCTTATGTTGTTCCTTTCATAGCTTAGATCCTATCGAGGCAGCGAGGCGCAGGTAGGTAGAGGGCGAGATCTCCATGCGCACCCCAGTGTTTGAACCTAGAGGGTCTGCCGGAAACCGAAATCTGACACCTGCAGTGCAATCGCTCGGGTTCAGTTAGAGCCCAACGCCTCACTCGGGTTAAGTTAGAGCCAACGCCTCGCACACACCCGCGTATGTGTACGAGAGAAACGAGCATCGCTCGGCCCCCGACCACCCACCGTAATCGGGAACTCCCTGAAATTTTCCTCGCCCTCGCTTCTACCACAGTTTTTTCCGTCATGGACGGCCCCAAGAATGTCATGCAGTTGCGTCTCCGGCCCTCCTAGGACGAAAAGCCCATTTTCTGTCATGATTTTTTGTCATAGAAGTAGGAGCCCACCACATCTATGATGACACCGGGTTTTGTCACAATTATCGTCATAGAAGTGTCATATGTATGATAGAAAAAAAATTGTTTGGCCCAAAATGTCACAGGTGTGTCTTTTTTTTGTAGTGATCCATCAAAGCAGGAGTAGAGTTTTACGCATCCTCGCGGCCGAACCTGGGTAAATGATCCGTGTGCTGATTGCTAATCCTGCTCTTCTCACAACCCCACGCCCCGCAACCGCAGAAGGGATCCTTGTGATCCCATAGGTGTCGTTTCCCACCGACACTTACGGTCTACGAGGGTACGTGGACGACACTCTCCCCTCTCGTTGCTATGCATCACCATGATCTTGCGTGTGCGTAGGAATTTTTTGAAATTACTACGTTCCTCAACAATGGTATCAGAGCCAGCTTTATGCGTAGATGTTATATGCACGAGTATAACACAAGTGAGTTGTGGGCGATAGTAGTCATACTTCTTACCAGCATGTCATACTTTGATTCGGCGGTATTGTTGGATGAAGCGGCTGTCGTGGTCCTAAGACTGACAGTAGAAAGGGGGGTATGTATGGAGAGCCAAGATCTCAGCTATGGTGAAGGTGTACACACGAGGTTTACGAGTTCAGACCCTTCGTGGTGGAAGTAATAGCCCTACGTCTCGGTACCCTCGAGCGGTCGATTGGATTATGTGTGTGATATTACAGGGGGTGCGAACCCTTGTCCCAGAGGAGGGGGCGGCTTATATAGAGTGCGCCAGGACCCCAGTCGTCCTCCATTACAAGGGGCTTAATGTACATAAAGTAAGAGGCGTTACTGGTAACGCCAGTCTTAAGTACTCTTAATGCTCATAAAGACTAAGGAGTGAATGTCCGGCCGTTGTGTGCTCTTCCGACTCCTGGTCTTCGATATAGTCGAGTGAGTCCCCATATGGTCGAGTGATGGTAGGGGGAGGACCTTTGAGTGATGTGGTCGTCGAGTGGATTGCACTCGACGCACTCGATCGGCGCTCTCCTGTTGACTCTTGGTCTTTTTATCTTCCAGGGTAGTGACCTTGGGTAGGACGTATAAGTCAGGCCTATGACCCTACCCCAGGTCTGTATCCTCGTTAGTAGCCACCGAATGGATTAAGGTGCAAGTGGAAAATAGGTTGAAGTTGAACCTGCTCCGAGCTTCGTGCCTTCGCGAGTGTTTTCTTCAAGTCTGCACGCCTGCGTCGGTACTTCGGTGTCGACTCATTCGCCTTGATCCATTCAGTGAGCTGTCAAATGAACTGATGACCTCATGCGTTGAGTGTTGTGTTGGACAGCGGGATCTTGGGCGCGATTGTCTATAGTGTATCCTGGATTTCGCGGGATACGAAATTTCGGGGAAGCGCGCGGGACGGGGAGTGCCGAAGCGGGCGGAGCAGATAAACAATGATGCCTCGATTTTCACGCCGCCTTTTTCACCACGTATGCTGTGTGCGACTGTTGCGGGATTTGACAAGATCGCCTGGTCCCACACGTCAGTAACTCGGAAGCCACCCTTTATAAGGTGACGGGACTGAGACGTCTGCATTGTACATGTCCTTTCCTCCTTCTTCCTTCTCCGCTCCTTCGTCGCACCCTGCCCTTCTGTTCCGATGCCGCCGCTCCGTCGCCATGGTGAAGGACAAGACGACAGTGCTAGAACGCGCGATGAAGACGAAGGGGGTGGCGAAGGGCAAGAAGCAACAACGCGGATCGTTGTCGCGCGTGGGGCTACCGCTGGGCTGAATCCAGGGCGATTGGATCCGGTCTTCGATTCGGCAGGCGGATATGGACGAGCTGGCGGAGTCTGGGCTAATCGCCAAGGGAGTGGCAAGGCTGCCGGAGGGAAGATGAGTCCCCAGCCTCGACCGGGTGAGTGTGTTCTGCTCGCCACCCATGTCGACCGCGGTTTTTCGCTTCCTCCGCATCCTTTCTTCCGGGGGTTCTTGAACTTTTTTGGTGCTCAGATCCACCATTTTTCTCCCAACTCCATCACGTATTTAGCTGCGTTTGTATCGATGTGCGAGAACTTATTAGGATGTCGACCGCACTGGGGACTTTTCAAACATATCTTCACCATTCGTTCCCAATAGGTAAAAAATGTGAAGTCGAGTGACTCGAAAACCCACGTCATCCAGATGTGTGGGGGTTTAGGTATTCAAAAGAGGAATAGGAGTGCCTTTCCCGCCATGACTCTCCCCGACTCCATTAGAGGCTGGCAGTCGACCTGGTTCTACTGCCAGGACGTCGCGGCTCCAGGTCAGTCGACTGGTCTTCCCCACTTCTCGTTTGACCGTGTTCAGACCCCTACCCCACTGAAAGTAACCGCTGCTGAGACCATTGAGATGAGGATGTTGGTGGATAGAGTGGTCCAGCTCATCAATGATGGCGTTACTGGCCTGGACTTGCTGGAAGTGTTCCTCAGTCGACGCATCCAGCCTCTCCAGGCCCGCGATCACCCGATGTGGCTGTATTCTGGACCAGAAGACACCACTTGGGTCCATGCAGAAGAAGTGCCATCTGAAGCCGTAGCTTTGTGGCTGAGAAGCATCACAGGCAACCAGGACAACCCTGAGGATCTAGGCGAGTCGTCCCCTTCGGCGACGGAAACCCGCCTGACAAGGTATACTTTTTGTTCCGACTGCTTCCCGCTCACATTCCGACTGTACTTGATGTTGACGGACTCTGACTCGACCGATTTGTTCTGCAGGTATTCACTAAGATGCATTCGATGCCCAACGGTGAACAAGCTTTGGAGCAGGACCAGGAGGGAGGGGACAGTGCGGAGGAGAGTGGTGAGTGGGAGTCTTCGGGAGAAGAGGAGGAGGAGGAGAACGAGGAGGAGGACAAGGAGGAAGAAGTCGACTCGCCGCCGCGCTCCGAACGCCGGTCCAAACAGCAGCATGATCCGTCTGGCGGGCGCGGGAAAAATGTGGTCCCGAGCGCCAGTACTCAGGAGCGCACTCGGACATCAACCCCGGAGCCGACGGAGAAGGTGGGCAAGCAACCTAAAGTTGCTCCTCCCAAGGCTCGGAAAACATTGCCACGGATTAAGATGGACGTCCCTGTTGCTTCGGGGTGAGTATCTCGCTTGCGATTTCGTAGGTCGACTAAAGATTTTCTTGTTCTAACCAACCAATTCATGTGCCTTTCCAGTCCCACCTCTGTTGCCACTGACATGGACATTGACAAGGCGCTAGGAGATGAAGAGGCTACCTCATGAGTCGGTAAGTCCGATCGACCAAGCTTCGTTTAGTTGAGTAGATCGTTAATCGGCGGACTTTCTGACATTTCTCTCTTTCTGTAGTTCTGCAAGAAGTTGTTGTGCTTCCTGATGATGAAGAAGAAGCGCCTCTATAGGAGAGGAATAGGAGGAGTGGAAGCGCTGGCAGGAGGAGGCTTGAGGTTCAGGTTCCTCAGTCGACGCTGGCGCTCGAGGTGGTGGTCGATCATTCCGTAGACACTGTTCGGACCATCGTCATGTTTGCCAGCCCGCTGACGATTGACCGTCCGGCGGACTTGACTGCACCAACTCCTGCTACTCCAGTGCAATCCCACGCCTCTGACGCAGCGACTACTTCGGCTGCTCTGCAGCCATCACTTTTTGCTGCGTATCAGACTCCGGACGATTCACCGAGTGCCGCTAGGGAAGCTCTTCGCCAGGTAAGCCTTGTCATGGAGCAGGTGAAGGTGGTGCACGAGGCTAGCCAGGTGGCTTACAACGCTAGTACTGCCCTTCAGGTCAATGTTCAGGTCAGCAAGACTCCGACTGAGCTTTCGAATGGTGCCTTATATCCGATCACCCACTGGGGTCTTTTTTAACTTAGAGCTTGGGAAATCTTCCATGTCACTTGACTAGGGTTGAATCTCAGCAGACTTTCTGGACCAGTGGAGGCACGCCGAGTGCACCCACTGGGTGTAGTCCCCGAGACCACGGTCGACTACGAGCAGTCGACTAAGGTCTTAGATTGTACCTCTTTCTTTCTCCCCCTTTTTTTTGAACTCACGCTGGGTAGACCCTGCTGAGTATTGATCTGAACCAGTGGGGGCACGCTAAGTGCACCCACTGGGTGTAGTCCCCGAGACTACTTGTTGAATATTTGATTCGACATTAGTCTTAGAGTAACTTTTCTCCGTCGATGCCCTTTATTTCTGTCGACTGGCATATCACTTTTGCTGACTGTAGAGGTCTTGTGATCTTGGAGCTCGCCTTTCCAAGTTAAAGAAGAAGCATATCAGCGTTGAACTTGACCTTGAACTTTCCAAGAAGAATCTCAAGACTGCTCAAGAAGAGACGGCCATCATGGGAGGTAACCATTCGACCATCTTGTCTGCTTAGTAGTTTGCACTTTCTGCTGCTTTTCATTCAGTCTCTTTGAACCGAGTGACTTCACATAAGCAGATGTGCATAGTGAAAACTGCCAACTTCAGGCTCGTCTAAAGAGTGTTGTTTCTTTAGAGAGAATGAAGGAGGCGTTGGAGAAAAAGGGCCTGGACCTTGCTGCTGCTCAAAAAGAAGCTCGTGAGAAGACGACGCTTGCGGACCAGAAGCTGGCTTCAGTCGGCAAGTTGGAGGACGAGAACGCGAAGTTGAAGACAGCCGTCTCGGACGCCAATCGAGAAGTCGAGCAACTGAGGAAGGACAAGGAGAACCTGACCACTGAAGTCGACGGCCTCAGAGCCAAAACGGGAAAGCTAGAGTCCCATTTGGAACAACTTGCGGCGAAGCTTGTCTTGAAGCTTGAAGGTATGATTATTCAGTTAGATAACTGTCGCCGGCTGAAATTTGCAATACTGTCGACTCATTGTTTTTGTGATGGAACAGACCTCTGTGAGGACTTTGAAGCTGAAACTGGAAGGGCCGAGGCAGGTCTCGACCCCATCAACTATCCCGTAAAAGATGAAGTTGCGATGAACTTGCTTCGACTGGAATCACGCTTGGACGGCGCAGTCGACTATCTGGCTCGGCTGAAGGCTGCGATGGCCCGAGTGGACGCCAAACTCTGGCCTCAGGCAGAACTTCATTAAAGTCTCGAGTCGCTGATGACTCGACTCAATCAAATCCCTGACCGAGTGCAAGAGTGGAAGAAGTCTTCTGCTCGCTGTGGCGCTGACGTCGCCTTGTCACTGGTTCACGTGCATTGCAAGGAGGCTAAAGAAGAGAAGTTGGTGGCCCTCAAGGTGGCGAATACGAATAAGCACTCTTTCCAGGACTTCATGGACACCTTCCTTGAGGCAGCTACCCGCATTGCTGACAACATTGATCTTGACAACTTCTATGATCCTTCTAGCCCTTCTCCTGTAGAGTGACAAAAAAAACATTATGCCTCACCTTTACTTGCCTTGGAATGCCAAGTGATTATGTAATTGTTAAAACTCCTTCAGGCCTGACGCCCGAGCACTTTTAATCTGCGGTTAGGAACCTCTGGATTTATCTTTGAATATGTTGGTTTATCTTCGAGTGAAATCCGTTCTTTTCTTGGATCGGTCTCTCTTTGTTTGACGCAGGTGCTGGAGAGGGACCTACAGTCGAATAGTTGGACGAGCCTTGGGCAACATTGATCAGCTCATCAGCAATGTACTCAGCAATGGTCTTGATGTTCCTGTCATCACCAAGGGGCCAACCATTGGATGGGTGCACACAATCTCATCCTTCTTCTTGACGGTGCAGCCTCCGGGGGGGCGGTGGTGTCGTGGTCGACCTGCAACCCCGCTCACCACTCGGTAGGGTTTTTCGGACTTAGGTGAGTACTAGACTGCAGCTAAGCCCCCGAGTGGGAGGATTGCTCACCACTCGGTAGGATTTTTCAAACTTAGGCGAGTATTGGACTGCAGCTAAGCCCCCGAGTGGGAGGATTGCTCGCCACTCGGTAGGATTTCTCAAACTTAGGCGAGTACTGGACTGCAGCTAAGCCCCCGAGTGGGAGGATTGCTCACCACTCGGTAGGATTTTTCAAACTTAGGCGAGTACTGGACTGTAGCTAAGCCCCCGAGTGGGAGGATTTCTCACCACTCAGTAGGATTTTTCAAACTTAGGAGAGTACTGGACTGCAGCTAAGCCCCCAAGTGAGAGGACTGCTCACCACTCGGTAGGATTTCTCAAACTTAGATGAGTGCTGCTCACCACAATCTCGTCCTTCTTCTTGACGGTGCAACCCCCGGGGGGATAAAGGGTCGTGACCGACCCATACCGTTTGGGAGGACTTTTTATTACTTAGGTGGGTACTGGACCACAGGTAAGCCTCCAAGTGAGAGGCAGACTCTCCACTCGATATGATTTCTCAAACTTAGGCGAGTACTGGACTGCAGCTAAGCCCCCGAGTGAGAGGCAGACTCACCACTCGGTAGGATTTTCATCACTTAGGCGAGTACTGGACTGCAGCTAAGCCCCCGAGTGAGAGGCGAACTCACCACTCAGTAGGATTTTAATCACTTAGGCGAGTACTGGACTGCAGCTAAGCCCCCGAGTGAGAGGCAGACTCACCACTCGGTAGGATTTTCATCACTTAGGCGAGTACTGGAATGCAGCTAAGCCCCCGAGTGAGAGGCGGACTCACCACTCGGTAGGATTTTCATCACTTCATCTTAGGCAAAACAGATTCGTAGCTAAGCCCCCGAGTGAGAGGCAGACTCACCACTCGGTAGGATTTTCACCACTTCATCCTAGGCGAAACAGATTCGCAGCTAAGGAGACACATACAAAAGAAATAAACAACAATCATTCGGAAGATTGTAAAATTATGTCTTTTGATAATCAAACTAAGAGGTACTTCTTATTACATCTCATTAGTCTAAATACTTAAGAGTAAAAAGGGCGGAGTAGTTCCGCATTCCAGGCGCGTGGTTCATCTTTGTTGTGCTCGACGTTGAAGAGACTATATGCTCCATTGTGGAGCACCTTCGTGACGACGAAAGGGCCTTCCCAAGCGGGGGCGAGCTTGTGTGGCTTCTGCTGGTCCACTCGAAGGACCAAGTCCCCTTCCTGGAACGCACGACCCCTTACGTTCCTGGCATGGAATCGACACAAGTCTTGTTGATAAATGGTCGACCGGATCAAGGCCATCTCTCTTTATTCCTCCAGGAGGTTGATTGCATCTTGTCGAGATTGCTCTGCTTCCTCTTCTGAGAAGAGTTCGACTCGGGGAGCGTTGTGGAGCAAATCGCTCGGCAAAACGGCTTCGGCCCCGTAGACTAAAAAGAATGGAGTCCGTCTAGTCGACCAATTGGGAGTTGTCCTCAGCCCCCAAAGCACTGATGGGAGCTCATCGACCCAAGCTCCTGTCGCGTGCTTGAGGTCACGCATCAACCGGGGCTTCAGTCCTTTGAGAATCAATCTGTTCGCTCGCTCAGCCTGCCCATTCGACTGAGGATGGGCGACCGAAGCGTAATCGAACCTGATGCCTTGGGAAGCACAAAAGGCTCTGAACTCATCAGAGTAGAAGTTCGATCTGTTGTCAGTGATGATGCTATGCGGTACACCATATCTGAATATCAATTCTCTGATGAAACTCACAGCAGTACTTGCTTCAAGGTCTTTAATGGGCTTGGCTTCAATCCACTTGGTAAACTTGTCGACTGCTATCAGCACATGGGTAAATCCACTCCTGACGGTCCTTAGAGGTCCAACCATGTCCAATTCCCAAATAGCAAAAGGCCAGACAAGTGGAATAGTCTTCAGAGCTGAGGCAGGTTTGTGGGACATGTTGGAGTAAAACTGACAACCTTCACACTTGTCCACTATTTCCTTTGCCATCTCGTTGGCATGCGGCCAGTAAAATCCGGCTCGGTATGCTTTGGCCACGATGGTCCGAGAGGACGCATGGTGACCACAGGTCCCCGAGTGAATATCATTGAGGATCATTCGGCCTTCTTCTGGCATGATGCACTTCTGGCAGACCCCAGTTACACTTTCTCTGAACAACTGTCATTTTATCACGGTGAAGGCTTTAGACCGTCGGACAATCTCTCGAGCTTCTTCTTCATCTTCTGGAAGTTCTTTCCTAAGAATGTATGCAATGTAAGGCACTGTCCAGTCAGGAATAATGACCAAAACCTCCATGACTAAGTCGACCATGGCTGGGATTTCGATTTCAGTCGGACCTGTGGCACTCTTGGGCTATGGTGATTCTTCGGTGAAAGGGTCTTCCTGAACTGAATGCGAATGAATACGTTCCAAAAACACATTTCGAGGAATGGCCTCTCTCTTTGATCCTATCTTTGCCAACTCATCCGCAGCTTGATTTTTCAGTCGGGGTATATGGTGAAGCTCCAAACCTTCAAACTTCTTTTCCAGCTTTCTCACTGCATTGCGATAACCAGTCATGGCTTGGCTCCTGACATCACATTCCTTCATCACTTGATTAACCACCAAATCTGAGTCAGCGTAGACCATAAGGCGGTGGACGCCAAGTGAAATGGCCATACGCAACCCGTATAACAGTGCTTCATATTCGGCTTCATTATTGGAGGAATCAAAATGAATCTGGAGAACATAACTAAGCTTGTCTCCACGGGGGGATACCAATACTACCCCAGCACCTGAACCATTCAGCATCTTGGATCCATCAAAGAACATAGTCCAATGCTCCAAGTGAACTTGAGTCGGCAATTGCTGCTCAATCCACTCGGCAAGGAAATATGTGATTGCTTGGGACTTGATAGCCTTCTTTGCCTCAAACTTGATATCCAATGGAAGGAGTTCAATCGCCCATTTTGCCACTCGACCAGTTGCATCTCTGTTATTCAGAATTTCTGATAGTGGCTCGTTGACGACAATAATGGAGTGGTCAGAGAAATAATGCGCAACCTTCTTCATGGTCATGTATATTCCATAGACAACCTTCTGATAATGTGGATATCGTTGCTTGGATGGAGTCAAAACTTCAGAGAGATAATAAACTGGGCGTTGAACCTTGTAAGCTTTTCCTTCCTCTTCTCGCTCGACCGTGAGTACGGTACTGACAACTTGTCCAGTGGCTGCGGTGTAAAGTAGTAAGGGGTCTTTGCTGATTGGCACAGCGAGCACCGGCTGGGTGGAAAGCAGGGTTTTGAGCTCTGCAAATGCTGCATCAGCTTCGTCAGTCCACTCGAACTTATCAGATTTCTTCATCAGTCGGTAAAGAGGCAAGACCTTTTCACCGAGACGAGAAATGAATCGACTCAGGGTGGCAAAACAACCAGTCAGTTTCTGAACGTCATGCACTCGCAGGGGGCGTTTCATTCGGAGGATGGTATTAACTTTTTCTGGATTGGCGTCGATCCCTCGTTCGGAAATGAGAAAACTGAGTAACTTTCCTCATGGAACTCTGAATGTGCACTTTGACGGATTAAGCTTGATATCGTACCTCCTCAGGTTGGCAAAGGTTTCTGCATGGTCAGTCAATAGGTCGGAACCTTTACGAGACTTGACCACAATGTCATCCATGTATGCTTCCACATTCTGACTGATTTGAGTGAGCAGGCACTTCTCAATCATTCTCATGAATGTGGCTCTAGCATTTTTCAAACCAAAAGGCATGGTGACATAGCAAAAGCACCCGAATGGGGTGATGAAGGCTGTTTTTATTTCATCGGGACCATATAGTCGGATCTGATGATACCCGGAATATACGTCTAAGAAAGACAAGCGCTCGCACCCCGCAGTCAAGTCAACAATCTGATCGATGCGAGGGAGAGGGAACTGATGTTTCGGGCAGACCCGATTGATATGCTTGAAATCAATGCACATACGAAGAGAATCATCCTTCTTAGGAACCATGACTACATTGGCTAACCACTCGTAGTGGTAGATTTCACGGATGAACTCTGCTGCCAACAGTCGAGCCACTTCTTCGCCAATTGCTCTCCTCTTCTGCGTGGCGGACCGCCGAAGGTGCTCTTTGACGGGTTTTACCTTGGGGTCGACACGCAAACGATGCTCAGCCAGTCCCCTGGGTACACCTGGCATGTCGGAGGGTTTCCATGCAAAGATGTCCCAGTTCTCACAGAGGAACTAGAAGAGCGCTTCTTCCTATTTGTTGTCGAGTGTGGTCGATATACGAGTCGGTGCAGCATTGAGATCGATCGGGTGAATATGAATCAGCTTCGTTTCACCAGTCGACTAAAATGCAGAGTCTGTAGCAGGCTTCTTGGCTCGGAGAAAATCACTCGGATCTGCATTCTTATGATACTCTTGGAATTCAACTACCGCCATCTGTGCATCGGCGATTTTGGAACCTTTCTAGAAATATTCCTGTGCCTTCTGCCGATTGCCAGTAACTGTGATCACGCCTTTGGGGCCAGGCATCTTCAGCTTGAGATACACATAACATGGTCGATCCATAAAACGTGCATAGGCTAGCCTACCCAGAATGGCATGATAGGCACTCTGGAAATCCACAACTTCAAATGTCAACTTCTCCTTGCGGTAATGCTTGGAATCACCGAAAACCACGTCGAGGGCGATCTGGCCGAGTGATTCGGCTTTCTTTCCAGGGATAACACCATGGAAACTCATGTTGCTCTCGCTAAGTTTGGACATCGGAATGCCCATCCCCTTCAAGGTTTCAGCGTAAAGGATGTTCAAACCACTGCCACCGTCCATCAGTAATTTGGTCAGTCGAGTGCCCCCAACCACGGGGTCAACCACCAGTGCTTGTCTCCCAGGGGTGGCTACACGAGTAGGATGGTCATACTGGTCGAACGTGATGGTTGTCTGAGACCATCTCAGGTATGTGGTCATCGCCGCCGGAGCGACCATGTTCACTTCTCTGTTGATGACCTTCAATCGACTCTTGCTCTCAACATCAGCAAAAATCATTAGAGTGGAATTGACTTTGGGATAACCATCGTCTTCCTCTTCATCCTCATCTTTGTCCGACTCTTTCTCCTTCTCATTGGGTTGTTTCTCTCGGAACTGCTGGATCAAGAGTCGACATTCACTACAAAAAAAAGACACATCCGTGACATTTTGGGCCGAACAAATTTTTTTTCTGTCATACATATGACACTTCTATGACGATAATTGTGACAAAACCCGGTATCATCATAGATGTGGTGGGCTCCTACTTCTATGACAAAAAATCATGACAGAAAATGGGCTTTTCGTCCTAGGCAGGCCGGAGACGCAGCTGCATGACATTCTTTGGGCCGTCCATGACGGAAAAAACTGTGGTAGAAGCGAGGGGGGGGAGAATTTCGGGGAGTTCCCGGTTACGGTGGGAGGTCGGGGGCCGAGCAATGCGCGTTTCTCTCGTACACGTACGCGGGTGTGTGCGAGGTGTTGGCTCTAACTGAACCTGAGCGAGGCGTTGGGCTCTAACTGAACCCGAGTGATTGCACTGCAGGCTATGTGTTACTGAACCCGGGCGATCGATCGATGGTGTTTAACTGAACTCGATCGAGTGATTCCTTCGCTACGGCTGCTAACTGAAGCCGACGGATGTTGCCTCTCTGGATGAATAGTGAGCGTGGGGGGTGGATGAACAGTGAGCGGTGGCGTTGCCTCTGGATGAACAGGACACCGTGGTGTGGAGGGCTGGATGAACAGGACGACCCCGTGGAGGGTTGGATGAACAGTAGATGGTGGAGGGGTGGATGAACAGTATCCCGTGGAGGGGTGGTTCAACAGGAGCCCGTGGAGAGGGGTGGTTGAACAGTAGCCGGTGGAGTAGCGCGCGGTGGAGGCTGGATGAACAGGAGCCCGTGGATGAACAGTCGCAGGTGGAGGCTGGAGGAGGTCGACGGTGGATGAATAGTAGCCCGTGGAGGCTGGAGGAGGTCGACGGTGGAGATGAACAGTATCCCGTGGAGTCCCATTTTGCGGTACGCCACACCCCTCCCAATGAACAGGATCCCGTTTCGATCGTAGCGCTCCAACACAAGTCCGTTTTGTCTGTTTTGCGGTACGCCACACCCCTCCAGATCAACAGGACCCCCGTTTCGACCGTATGAGGTCCGTTTCCTCCGTTTTGCGGTACGCCACACCCCTCCCGATCAACAGGACCGCCGTTTCGACCGTAGGAGGTCCGTTTCCTCCATTTTGCGGTACGCCACACCCCTCCCGATGAACAGGATCTCGTTTCGAACGTGGTCGGTCGAACACAAGGCCGTTTCCTCCATTCTGCGGTACGCCAGGCCTCGTTTCCATCGCCTGTTCTGTCCAAGCCCTCCCGATGAACACGACCACGCATTCCGTTCTGACCCAGCCAGCTGGCTCCCCATGAACATGACGACGACGTTGTTTCTCCGTTCCGACCCAGCCATGTACACGAGCCCTGGCCGTACATATGCGCGAGTAGGCGTTCGAGACCCCGCCCGTCTGTACACATATGTGGCCGTATTTTCTTTCTTGCGCACTGGCCACTGTACGTATGTGTACATGCTACGTGCGCGCCTCTACTATGACACGTGCGCGCCTCTACTACGACACGTGCGCGCCTCTACATCGACCAGTATATATGTATGTACACATTCGCGACCAGAATGACAACGCTATGTACGCTTCGACTAGGTGGGTCCCGACTGTCAGGCACTTCCTTGCGTGCGAAGATGTAGCTGGTGGGTCCCAGCAGTCAGGGGGGCAAATTGTTTTTTTTTGCCCGGATGCACTTCCTTGCGTGCGAAGGTGTGGCTGGTGGGTCCCAGCAGTCAAGGGGCGAATCGGGTTTTTTTCGGACGCACTTCCTTGCGTGCGAAGATGCAACTGGTGGGTCCCAGCAGTCAGGGGGGCGAATCGTTTTTATTTTTGGACGCACTTCCTTGCATGCGAAGATGTAGCTGGTGGGTCCCAGCAGTGAGGGGGAAATGTTTTTTTCGTGAAATACAGTGGCCCGTCCGATGGGTCCCAGCTGTCAGGTGGAGGAATCATTATTTTCTGCATAATAAGCAGGCACTTCCTTGCTGCGGCCGTGGACCCAGCTGTCAGCCTCTCCACGTACAGTCCACGTCCGATGGAAGTCGTTCCTTGACCACGTTAACCAGGCCGCGCCGAGAGCACCACGGCGGTGGACAACGGCGAGGCCTAGGAAGGGGACGACGGGGAGCCGGGGAAGACGCGGCAGTGGAAGCCCGCGCGGAGAGGAGTACGAGGGTTCACTGGTTCGGCTGCGGTGTTAGGCTGCCATCGCCGTAGGGCCTGGCCAGCGGTGGGAATAGTAGGGGGCGGTGAGGCCTCCGCGGCAGCACAGCCGGCCACGGGAGGCAGGAGCATGCGGCACGACCGGCGCTGCTTTGGGCGGCTGGAGCAAGAAGACCAGAGGTTGAAGAAGCACTACGGCCGTTGGATGGACATCGTACGATCACTGCAACTAGAATCGTTTATATTGAGTAAGTTGACAAAGCCCTTGGTTTTTTTGTTAGCAAAGACAGAGCCCTGGGTACGCGTCAACTTAGTAGGCCCACAGCTCGGATTTAGCAGAGAACATATAGCCCATTTGCGATTTGTAAGAATGTATAGCCCATTTTTTAATTCTAATGGAATTTACTACAGCCCATTTACAGTTTGTTAAAAGTACAACACAACTTCTAGCTAGGACAACGATTAATAATTTCAAACAACCGCTCAAAACAGAATTCAAAAAAAATTCCCACATTTTGATGGGATTCGAAATATTTTTATCCGAAATTTCTACTCAGGTTAAATACAATTTCAAAATAAAGTTGTATTACGTTAACGCGCGCAACAAGTAATGAAATTAAAATTTTCAAATTCCAAGAATAATATATTTTTTAAACTAATTACGTGTTTGGTGCATAGTTACTGCCCAGTTATTATAACTACATCCCATTTATTATTTCTTAAAGTCCATTTTCTTGTTAAGCCTAGTGCATACCTCCTAGGAAAGTTTGCAGCCCAGCGGGGCAGAGAATAACAAGTTGACCCGGATATTGTGTACAACTGTCGGCCCAGTTGCATTGCTGATGTTGAAAAACAAAGGCCTGTGTAGTACAGTACAACCTAACATGGTTACTCAGCCCACATTCAGCGACGCCGGAAATGCCCAAACAAGGCTTCTGTACAACTTTTTGAAGTCACTAAGCTCAATTAATAACTTATAAGAAAAAAGTCAGATTCCAGTGAAACCTAATTAAAAGTTGTCACAAGAAAATAAATAATTCAACAGGTCCCACTTGTGCGTGTGTGTGTGTGTGTGTGAGAGAGAGAGAGAGAGAGAGAGAGAGAGACCCATTGGTCGATGCTCGTAAATACATCTTTCAGCCATATGCATTGCTGATGCTCAGTAAAAACTTATATAGTTGACACAATCATATAGAACATCATAGCACACTGAACTTGCATACAAAAATTTCATGCAGGTGGCACAATCAGGATGGAAGCAGTGGATCGCTACGGGAAGGGCTATGTTGAAACCAACGAAGTCGTACATAACGGTTCATCGTCTTTATCAATGACGGGGAAATATCTTGAATGTTGTGCAAAGAAAACAGACAGACAACACAATAAGTTCTGCTAGCACATTAAGTTGACGTACAGCCCTTTCTAAAAAAGTTCAGGTACAAAATTAGAACATGTCACAATCAAATGTACTGGCATATTAGTGCTTCACACCCATAGCTCAGATTTAACTAGTATCTGACAAGATTCAGTTGTTACCTCAAATTAGAGCACATCCAGGCAGCCAGCCCTGCCTCTTCTCCCAAAGAAGCAGTGGCCTCCGCCGCGCGATGGAGTAGGCCCTGTGCCATCCATCGTTCCGAGCAACACGGGGAAAGTCTGACGTTGACTCCTGTAATGGACGTCGTCGACGGACCCTGGCACCAGCGGCGGCGGCAGGACTTCGATTGATGGATTGACCACTTCTTCGACATGCACGAACACTCGATACAGGTACATCCCTAACGTGGTCCGCGGCGGCCTTGGTGGCGAAGAATAGTACAACCCCGGTTCCTCCACCGGTATCTCAACACCAATCACCTTCGGTATGGTGGACGGCTTCTTCATCCATGCCATAACCGTCAGAGCCCAGCTGTCTGGAGGAACAAACATACTTACGAGCTCACCTCCAAGGTCGTTGATAAGCTCGTTCATGGACTCGCTGTTCCAAGCACGTCGAGGCATGCCGTGGAAGGTAAGCTTTGTTAAAAACTCAAGCTCAGAGGGCACCGAGCCCCATCCTGGGTGCCACCGATCAAAGCTCACCAGCGCGCCATCGCAGAACAAACGCCGGGAAGATTCGAACACACGACTGCAGTCGAAAGTTGTCCGGAACCTGACGAAGAAATCAGCCGGTGGCGGACAGACTTCGACGAGCAAGTCACTTATTTGGATGCCGTGCGCAATGCCAAGAGCTTTGACAAGGTCGTCCGGCGAGACGGGAGGCCGGTCGCCGTTGATGGTTACCATCAGCACTTTGCCGGCAAACTGGTCGTCAAGCGCCGCCATGCCACTGTTGAGCGACAGCACGCAGCGACCGAAGGCAGGACGGACCTCAGGATCTCCGGCTCGGAGATCCGCGTTGACCGGCGACATGATAGTGCGCTTGAGTACAGGGAGTACAGGAGGGGGATTTGGGGGAACTGGAGTAGGAATCGAGATTCCAGAGGTGGGGGAGGGGCGGGAGACTGGGGATGAAAAGGTAGTATGAATTTCGAGCACGCGCCAATATGCTCTCGGCGCGCAAGCGCACGAAAACACCGGTGGCGCCCACATGTCGGCCTAAGAGTCCTTATTCTTTCTTTTTTGGAGAGCCCGGCCTTTTTTTCAGGATCTTTTGAGAGCCCGGCCTGAGAGTCATAATTGACCTGTTTGGCATTGCGTTACTACTCGGCCCATATTCAACGACACCTCACTGGCCCAAACAAGTGTACATCATCGAAAAGACACTGAGCTCAAATTATATAACTTGAAAAAAGGAGATATACTCTGAACACTGGAGAATGGTGATGCCCTCATTTAGCCCACCAGTAGTTCGAGACAATAAACAGTTCGAAACAACGATATATACAACATTCAAACACTGACTAGTGACTACTACTGACATAAACAGCAAGACATGATAGTTCATAAGAAGTCTTGCTACACCACCAAAACGCACCCATCTGCAGCGCTCAGACTCTCGTGATCCAGACGAGAATGACATTCTAAACAGAAGCAACTATTACATAGTAAGAGTGACATAGACGAGGATGACCAAATGACAAGGAATATGCATAACAAAAGAAAGAACTACCCATCCAGAACCAGCAGCAAAGACAACAAAGTCATTCGAAGAGATGATCCAACACCATCATAATTTGCAGCCCCGCTTCAGCGACCAGTGATCCGGAGACACCAGTACTCCACCCTTTCGATGCAACAACCCAATTACCTATCAACCTGAAGGCTTGAACCACATCACTGCCTGTCGTAATTGAGACATCCAAGGATCAAAGTTAATCCGGATGCCTTTGTCATTCTCACCTTCTTTTGGCTGCAGGCTGTATCATTGACAATCAGGGGAGTTTGCTCCCGAACTCCTAGGGCTCGCCGTGTAGACACAGTTTTCCATAGCAAATAGAGCCTCTCTGCCATCAAGGTCCTTGCCAACGGTGATCTCCTGGTTAATCGGATAATTGAGTCCGAGAAACAGAGAGTGTGAACCAAGGCTGTTTACCCGCCTCCAACTAAAAAATCCTGATGGCCCCAACAAGCTGGTATCCTGCTCATAGACATAACAGCCACTGTCCGGATACTCACGTACTTCACGGTGCTTGTATACAGTGGGGTTTTTGCAATATAAATTTTCCGGCTCATGTGTCCGAATGATCATCAGTCTTTTGCCGTCGTCTGATCGAGCGAGGAACCAGTTGTGCTTCCCTGTTTTTGGCAAAGGTGGTGTGATTACAAAGGGCAGTAACTGTAGGGACACTGCATCATATCAAAAAGGACAGGCATTGTTAATGTAAGATCAGCATTGTTCAGAGTATGAGTAGGATAATGCAAGAAACAACATTGATATGTCCCTGTTGGAACTGGGAGGAAAATACAGGGAAATGTATACTGGGTTCGAAAATATAGAAGTGCCATGCATGGTTATACTCATGTTATCTCGCAATCGATTCTTCACAGGAAACTACCATGTACCATGTCATGCATGTTATGTAATCATGTTCTGTCCTCACAAACAAATTCTTCAAGGTAACTAACAGACCATGCATTGTTATATACTCGTGTTCTGTGGGCAAAAAATTTGTGAGGATATTATTCTAGCCATTGATTGCTGAAGGGCGAATATAGGTATGTACACATGGTAAGCATTGCAGGATTTCACTACTTCCAAATATAGAGTTCTCCATATGCACATTTACTTCCCTAATGTATGGTTAGATGAAACCAACAGTGTGGTGCATGTTTCTACATCATGAAAATGAGGAAAACTAACATGGCCATTGATACACACTCATATTTAGTAGTAGCATATAGCTTACTGTAAAATAAGGATAATATCCATATATTCCTAACCATTTGATTATTCAGGGTACAAATTGGCTGTAATGACATGGTCACAATCGCATGAATTAACTCATTCCAAATATAGCTGATTTACGGCGTCTCTAATACATTGCCATAGTTCTACTCAAATTCTGCTCAAACAGGGATATGCCAATCATCACAAAAAGTTCAAACAGTGTCATGGCGTCATCATTAACATGAGACGGAAACAACTTACACGCGCCGTCCCAGCAATACGTGGTGCCATCTGCTTTGTCGATCGCGTAGATGATGCCATTGTGTTCAATAGCATCACAGAAGTGTGTATCAGCTTTGACGATGATCCACTGCGAGCTGGGTTCTCTCCAGCTAAAGAAGGCATCGGCGCAAAGATATGCGAGTCCGTGGTCGAACAAGGAAATTAGCTTGAAGTCTGCGAAATTCGCATGTCGTGTGGGCACTTGGCAGATTACAATCTTCTGCAAAACAAGGTATGTCCAACTGACGTGGTAATCTAGATGACTTGGACCGCGATGGTAATACTCTATATAATCCAACGGAGGAAGGATAATCTCATGGGAGGTCTGGAAGTTCACGAGCACCAACTTTTTACCATCTTCTCTGAAGGCAGTCATCTAGTGGGAGTTCATGTCGACCCAGAACATACCTGCCAAGAAGTTTCGGGAGATGGTGATCGGATCGATGTCGAGGGAAATGATGTACAGCGACCCACTACATACCTGCAAAGAAGTTTCGGCTAATGGAGATCAGATTGAAGTCGAGGGGCATCATCTACGCCTCTGTATCAAGGTGAGCCAATCTCGCAAGACCAGATAGCAGCAAGCAGGGTGTCTTGAAAAGCTTAGGCCTCGCTTCGACGATGGCCGTGTGCATGTCCCTCGAGCATGCAGCCATCCGCAGGGCGCTCAACATATCCATACACGAACAACAGAGGTCGAGGATGACACTGGGGAGATTGATCCAATCGCGACTCATATGGATGTTGCGCGGTTCGCGTTCATCGATGGTGGAGTTTGAAAGGTGGGGGTTTTGGGGGCTTGATTTACGAGGGAGAAGGATGTCGGTGCTGGAGCGGCTAGCGAGGGAGTAGTGGTACTGGGGGAGGCGAGTGAGGTGACAGTACACGGGGGCACAGTGAGATGGAGATGGAGATGGAGACGGAGAAGGAGATGGAGAAGGAGATGGAGATGGAGTGGTGCTATGGGAGCGGAGAGGGAGACGAGGCGAGGCGCCAATGTGTTGTATAGCGGCGGTCACAGACTGCACAGTGCACAGGGTGAGGCTGACTTTGGTAACCCGAACATGCCGCCTGGACTAGTGTCAGGCGCAGGGTGTTGTCACTTCACTGTGAGGACCGGATGAATAGTATTTTGACCATCAAGTGTACCACAGTTGTACTACTACTAGTAGTAGTAGGAACATGAGTGCTCTAGTATTGTATAGCGGAAATAGGTCTCCCATGCTAGCATGCCTGTTCACTTCATCGTTCAGGTATCATCCATATTGCGAGCAGGACCAAATTCTCGTGCATGCCCAATCAACGCCCTGCCGCGATGCATGCAGTGGTCGTTCTGGTGCATCAAGGATGGCATGCAGATCATTCCACACTTGAGAAGAGGAAAAATGGAAAGGTAGAACGCGGTAGCAGAGGAAGAGAACGCTGGCTAACGAGTCTGGGAGGGGATCGAGCAGGAAGTTAATGCTCCACGCCTAAAGGTTTTGGGAAAACCTGATTTTCATAAGGTGACTTATACTCACCTAAACGGAGGGAGTATTCCTTAACCAGAGAATGTTGTGTCTCCCACTCACGCGCTCAAAAAAAGAAGCTGTGACACATTTTTTTATCTGTTTGCATAGGTCCCACCTATCAGGAAGGATGGGAACGTACACGAACAGGTACGACTCATCAGTCTACCCACATAGCCTTTTTGTTTAGTCTACCTAGCTGTCTAATCAACTGCCTGCACGCCACTTCTCCCATTTACTTCTCCATCGGGAACCGATTCTCCTCAGCTTCTTCACCTCCCCTTCGTCTTCATTTGCATCCAAACCCCACTGCGTTCACATTGTTTTAACCTCTTTAAATAATCATCTACTACTTTAGTTAGACTAGCCATCTAATCCTAATTCTCCAAACCATAGCCCTCCGTTACAGCGGTTCCAAATGGCGAAAGAGATCGAGATGCAGGTTTTAGCATCCAACATGTCCTCGTCGAAGGATCAATGCGCATAGTTGCCACCGTCACCGTCCACCCAAGGGTTGTTCGGCAGTGGATCAACAATGTATATTCCCTTGAAAAGGTAGAGACGAGGGTCATCGGTCTCGACGCGGAGTACACGGAGCGTGCCCCTGGGAAGATCCAGCGCGCCGCTGTCATTCAGCTGTGCCTCGAAGATGATGTTTTGGTGTACCACATCATACACTCGCCCTCCATACCAGGTGAGCTTCACGATTTATTGTCTTGGGAGGACATATACTTCTGTGGGGCAGCCATCGAAGGGGACAAATAGAAGCTGGAGCCGTACAACCTTGATTCGAAAAGCATCGCTGACCTACAAACCAGAATCAAAATTCATGTAGAAGATTGTGATAAACAGACACCATCCCTATTCGACGTAGCAAATTTTGTGCTCGGTACAAATCTTCAGAAGGGTGACGAGACGGTGGCACTAAGGTCGTCTGGATGGGAGAATTATCCCTTGACGTACGAGCGGATAAAATATGCTGCCCTCGATGCCCGTGTGAGTTTTGAGATAGCTGCAAGGTCCAAAGAGCTTGTTGCGAAGCCGTCTCCCATGGAGAATGAGAACAACAACAACAACAACAACAACAACAACAACAACAACAACAACAACAACAACAACAACAACAACAACAACAACAACAACAACAACAACAACAACAACAACAACAACAACAACAACAACAACAACAACAACAACAACAACAACAACAACAACAACAACAAGAAGAAGAAGAAGAAGAAGAAGAAGAAGAAGAAGAAGAAGAAGAAGAAGAAGAAGAAGAAGAAGAAGAAAAGGCTGCACCAGCAGGAGGGCATTATGGATGGATGAACTATTTCCTCTCTTGTAAAAAAATATTCCCTCTCAGTGTATATTGATATAGATGGACTATTTCGATAGTGTGCATGTCTTTGGAACAGAATAGTAGCATGGGTCTGCTTGACTATAAGGAACTATTTATCTGTATATATAGCTTTCTCTGCTACTCCTTCCAGTGATCGGTATGCAGTGCATGTGTCCGTAGACATGACAGCTTGTCCATGGAAGTTCAACTACGGCGACCATCATGTTTCATCTCGCGATTCCCACGACGCCTCTCCAACCCACGGCACCACGCCCCCGACGTGCGCCTCACCCCTCTCGGCCGCACCGCCCCCCTGCCTTTGTGTGCATGACATGTGGGCCACCTAAAATGCGGCGAGCATCAAGTTTCTATCATAGCCACATGCGATTCCCACGACGCCGCTCGAACCCATGACACCACACGTCCCCCGACTTGCGGCTCACCCCTCTTGGCCCCACTGCCCCTCTACCTTCGGAAGTATTACATGTGGACCAGTCACCTATCGGGTGCACATGTTATTGACTCAAAGGCGCTGAAGCTCAGTCCCGACGGCCTTGAGAGGGAAATGTAACTCCTGTGCCAGGGCTTGTGGTGCTCCCGCAGCAAGAACTCGTGTCAAACTCGAGATTTGTTTCTTTACTATACATGCATGCAACGATTTAATGGACATTGTAATCTCAACATGTGATGGGGAGCTCAAAATTTGCATTTGAAACTTATAAAATGAAAAGATTCAAAACAAATAAACTGGGAGAGAGGGAGAATATCATAGGATGTGTCCCATACAAAATAAGGCCCTTGGTTTGTCACCACGAAGATGCGGTTAGAAAGGAGCACAGCGTCTTCCTACTTGTACGGCAACAAATCGGCCGCGGACAACATGGTCTGCCTTTGACCGCCATGTGCAAGGTTCGTGCTATCTTATTCAATCTCACCGTGGCTTTATTGTACCAATTCATGCGGTGGCCCATTGCATGGCTGATCCCAATGCTGGACAAAGGTTCTACGGGAACGGTGTCACCATTGTAAATGTTGTGCAAATTGATGTTTGTACCCTCTGGTACATATGGAAGCTAATCTCCACTCGCACCGAGCCTAACCTGTGAAACAGTGGGCAGGGGGAGAATTTGGAAATGGACACGGAAGTAGTCTTTAGAATGCATTTACTACGTGCTCAAACTCGTCTTACCTGCTCATCGGAGGAAATCCGAGTGCCCCTCAACGTCGGCATCTCAAGGGGCGTCAACTTGCAAATACGGCCACACCACGCTGGAGAGACCCCCAAGGAAACATCCTCATGCCTTCCACGGAATATCAAGATGCATTTGTATGAGTAGTTTATCTTGTGAGAGAAAAGGATGAATGAGGGAAGGCCTCTAGAGATAGAGATGGACACTACTACTACCAATGTGCTGGCCCGTGCGTTGCAATGGATCCAAAGTAGTAGAATAATACGTGTTCACGTGCTTGAAATATAAACACTCTAGTTTTGATATACATGTGTCAGCAGACATGTCGGCTTGTCCATGGAAGTTGAACCACGGCGACCATCACATTTCTTGTTTCTACCACTACCACACCCACACGTGATTCCCACGACGCCGCTCCAACCCACGGCACGACGTCCCCCGACGTGGACATGGATCCTCTGACGTGGCTATCACTGCCTTACCCTGCCTTTCCTTCGCTGACAGGTGGGCCAGCTGCATTTAAGGTCCGCATGTCATTGACTCATAGGTCGGGCACTAAGCCACTGAAGTTCGGTCCCGTGGGCCCCGAGAGGGAAATGTAATTCCTGCGGCAGGCCTTGTGGTGCTCCCGCGGTACGAGCTTGTGCCAACACTGGAATTTGTTTCTTACTACTACCAACTAGTACTAGTAAGGTACACGTGCATTGCACGCATGAGATTCTGGTAGTTTGTGCATTATGCTTCTACATGTGGAGTTTTCTGGATTCTAACATGTGGCAAAATCTGGTGGAATGTAAGGTTAGGCAAGTTTGATTAACTTAGGTGAGTGTTTGGTTCAAGCCACACCTTAGGCAAGCCACCCTAAGGCCCCACATGACATACACACAAAAAATGTGGCAAGATTCCCTTTGGCTTGCCAACTTGTGGCTCTCATTTTGAAGAACTAATAACTTTGCCTAAGCTTAGTTGTGGCAAAGTTAGTCATGAATTAAGGGGTTGTTTGGTTCCTAGCCACACCTTGCCACACTTTGCCACACCTAACCTTAGGCAAGTTTAACCAAGTTAGGTAGGTGTTTGGTTCTAGCCACACCTAAGGCAAGGATTTTTTTTGTGAGCAGTGAGCCCCACATGTCATAGACATAAAAAGTGTGGCAAGATTCCCTTAGGCAAGCAAAAGTGTGGCTAACAATTTGAGCAACTCAACTAAGGAAAGTGTGGCAAAAATCATGTGGCAATATGTGGGAAAGATAGTCACAATCCAGACAACCCCTAAGTTCAACCATGGAGTCTTCTAGATTATACATGTGGCAGAATCTGGTGGATGATATCCAACAGCCAGTAGTGCTTGGATTTGCCATCTTTGTACCATCGGATTGGCTTCATCCAACGACCAACTTTCAAAGTTTTTTCACACACTATATAGGGGGTATAGACATAGATGTGTCGGTCCGTTGCAATGGATCCAAAGTATATCTATTTAGTGGAGTCCACTCAAAACACATTATCTATTTATTTTTCTCTAACCTTTCGTAGCCATGCAACCAAGCCACATAAGCTTCATGGGTGCCCCCCACATCATATTATTCATACTACGTTGATTGAAAAAAAGATAAATCACCCAAAACAAGATCTTCCTGTTTTTTGTTCCTACGATGTTGTGCCGTGCACGCACCTACTAGTTGTATAGTGGTAGTACTAGTAGGAGTACAAACTTTGTACTAGTAGGAGTAGTACTAGTACGGAATGCTCCTACTCTATCAACGAGCCCCATCTGACACCAAATTTCTTGGCTTCCGTGCTACAGCTAGATCTTCCCCTTGTTTCTGTTTTCCAACCCGGCGGCGGGCGGGGTGTCGGTTTGCTCAACGGCGGTCCCACATGAAAGTGAAAATGCTAGGCAACACGCCTTCCCTAAGCTATGTGTCGTGCCGGACGGGCCGTGGAGTACTCCCGATTCCCGGGCGTGTGGGGTGCGACGCGAACGCGGCAGGCCTTTTCCTTTTACTAGCAATGTGCCCGTGCGTTGCGACGGATCCAAAGTAGTAGAATAGTAGTATTTGTTCACAAACTTGAAAGAAATCACTATTGTTTTGATATACTCCTAATATATTACTCCCTCCGTACCTAAATATTTGTCTTTTTTGAGATTTCAAATGGACTATCACATACGGATTATATAGACATATTCTAGTGTTTCTAGCAAGATGCCCGCGCGTTGCACGAAGTTGATGGAAAAGGTAAGCACAACTTATAAATTGACGGATGGAGTACTAGTTACAGTGATGCATATAATTAAGCAAAGGGATCGCACATGTCGGTATTGACTGGAACGAGAATGCAACAACACAATAAGAATTAAGGCCACGATGATGCAATCGCAGTGGTGGTTACAGAAGGCAAGAAGAAAGATGGATCCATGAACGTACGACCTACTCCTCCTCAACTTAGTGCGCCGGGCCACCGACCGGCGGCTAAGGAGCGGCGGCTTTTGTGGCGAGGTTGAGGTGCTTCTCAGCAAAGGCATCCAAGGCTTCCAACCGGTTGAGGAAGGCCAACGTCGTAGCGTCCTCACTGGCCTTGTAGATACCTATGTACACGATTTGCTCGTACACGTGGATGTGTAGGTCGACGAATTCTTGCAGGGCGAGGCGCCTCGCGGCGAGCGCGACCTCCAGGTGGACATTCTTCGTGGCGTCGGCGGGCAGTCGCAGGGCCACCAGTGCTTGAAAGAGGTTCCGCCATGGAGGCCGATTAGGGTGGCAGGCAATGAGGAGCCCGGGCGCGCGGGCTGGAGGAGTACGGTGATGTCGTCCGCGAGCTTCTTGAGGACGGTGAACTTGTTGCTGGTGGCAACGATCATCTGGTCCAACTGAGAGTCGTAGTTGGCGTCGACGGCGGCCATCCACCAGCCGGTCTCCAACACCGTCTGGAGACGATCCTCGGCGCCATGCCGCAGGCCGGCGTCGTGGACCATCTGGCGCAGCCGCTGGCCGCTCACGCGCATCGCCGCCATGGGTCTGGAGTGAGCTCTTTTGCGCTTAGTGTAGGTGCCTAGGCAAATGCTTAGGTGCGTACGATGTGGTAGATGCATTGGAATGGAGGGGCGCCTTTATATGAGGGCAATGAGGGCAAACTGCGTTGCATTCACATCGTGCAGCCTCTTTTCCCGGACCTCCTCCCATTACTTCCCTCATGCATTAATTGAAGGAGGATGCATTGGCCGTTCAACATATCGGGAACCGCTACTCCCTCCCTCGTCTGCATTAAAGCCGTATCGGGAACTGCGCCGCCCGCTGTCAAATCGAATACTCCCTCCGTCTAGGTGAGTATTAAGTCATCTTACGAAAACCAAATAGTAAACACATAGGCGTGGTGCATTAACTCTCACGTTGTTTCTTATTTTTTGACATAAATAGAGGAATCAACCAATAAGAGATGTGGGGCTTGTATGCTTTTAATGACTTGAGACTATCAAACATGACATGCAGTGGTCAGTTCGTTGCACAAGAAAATACAACCCACGTCAGCACACGCATCTTATAGCATCACATCCAATGGCTATAAAAGATGAATGAGACCAAATTATATCTCATCTAGATGAGTTCTAGCAAAACTGTATTAATAATACTTAGTACTCCTGCGCCATGTATCATATATTAGTATCATGTAGTACTTTATTTATTGCCATGTATGACACATAGTACTCAACTCTCTCTCTTTCTTCATTTAATTCTATGACACCTCATCAAAATTGCTAAGGCTAGTACCATTACAACCAGCCTTAGCAAATACTCCCTAAACATTAAGTTCTCTTGTTTTCCTCTCCACCTTGGTCACCTAGACAGAGGGAGTATACTGCGCGGGCTTTTCCTGCGCGGTAGGAGGCGGGGCAGTTCCGCCTAGTCGGTTTGACAGAGACGCGAGAAGACGAGGGAGTAGGCTGCTGCAAAACGTAGGGCTGTGTGATTTGACATCGAGTTACTGCTGGACAGGTGGGGCCCCGTGATTTGACTTGCCATTATCATTTTAACTATGGCGCTACGACCGGCGTGAGTCTCTCGATTCCTGACCACCTCCATACAGGTGCCTCTCCCAATGCTCCACCATGTAGTAGAGGCTGGCTCTTGCATGAGAGCCCACTTCTCCACTTTTTACTTAGGTTGGTCGTAATGGAGAGTATCATATACTAGTATCATGCATATGATACTTTTGTATGATACTACATCTCTAATGCATAGTATCATGTGTTGGTATCATAGGATAGTTTATTTATTGTCATGCATGACACATAGTAACACATCATTTAATATGATACTATAGTAAGTATCATATTATGATACTCAACTCTCTCTTTTCTTCATTTAATTTGACGTCACCTCATCAAGATTGCATAGTTGGCATGCATGATACTACTCCCATTACAAGCAGCCATACTTGCACCTACAGGTGCTAAGCTTGCCACATAGGCATAAAGTCTGATGTGGCAAGTTAATCAAGAAGAGAGAGACTAGTTTGGTGACCCAAGGAAGAAATAGTGCTAAGCGTGTGTACCTAGGTGAAAAGACAATTTTGAGTCTATAGCTAATTAAATGAAGCAAACTTAGTAACACCATTTCATTGGAAGAGGTCACTCCTTGGCAAATGCAATAAATACTAGTACTCCCTGTGTCCTAGTTTCAAAAACGTTCTTATATTATGGGACGGAGGGAGTACGAAGAAAAAGATAGAGAGGAGTAAAAAATACACTTATAGCCAACCTTATTGCTAACCATGTTGTAGTATGAGTGACCAAGTGATGACTATGTATGACATGCCAACATCAGATAGCCTAGCACACCGTGTTAAATCTCCAAGGGCGCGACCATGCGAGTGACGCGACAGTCGTGGTAGGCGCGGCCATGATACGGGCTGCTGGCAGCCCTTGGATCTGAGATCAAATGGTCGCATGCTAAGTTGCTGAAAATTTGCAGAAAAACCCTCCAGGATAGGATATGCACCCATACGTCTAGAATCACGCCATGCAACCGTTCGATCTCAGATCCAAGGGCTCTCGGAAGCCCGTATCATGGGAGAACGGAAAGCCACTACCCTGCCATTCGCACGTTGGCAGTTCGTTCCTACTTGTCCCCACACGTCCTTCAATACTACGGCGGTTCGCTCCTCGTCGTCCCGTCCATTCACATTACGGCAGTTCCACTAATCCTAACCCTCCTCCCAAATCCATGGCGTCCCAAATCTCCATGATCGGCAGTGAGTACAAGGTTAGAACCATCACCGGCGATGAGTTCGACGTCATCTACACCCGTTCTTCCGCGACGGTGAAAGGATGCCTTTCTCGCTTCAGACGCATGTTCGAAGACTCAGATGATGAGCGGGTCGCTGGGCTAGATGTTGAGTACACCACAGTCCTGGGATGAGAGAATGATCTAAAGGACGAAGAGAGGAAGAAGCCCACCGTGATCCAGGTTTGCGTGCATGACTTATGCTTGGTCTACCACATATGCCATGCCGATGTTGAATGCCTGGATTTTAAGGACTTCCTCGAGAGCAACCTAGTCAAATTCGTTACTGTAGACTTTGGTAACGACAAAGAAGTACTGGGTCGGATAGGCCTCGCTGTAGGCAACACCTTCGACCTCCAGAAGAATCCGCTGGTGTCCTCTCGTCAGCCTTCAATGCTGACCCTGGCAGGAGCCATGGTTCATCCTTCGTACGGTAAACTGGAGAAACCTCCATACACGTTTCATCGTTATGCAGGCTAGCGGAATGTACTAGATATAGACCACATCCACTACACTGCAATGGATGGCTACCTTTGTTTCAATATCTACAAGGGTTGGATGAAGAGCAAGAGCCAAGTGTGCGGTTCAAGCAAAGAAGTATCAGCCAAGAGGAAGAGGGACAAGGACGAAGTCGAGGAAGTGGACGAGGACTCCGAGTAAGGTGGTAGTGTCGTTGCTCATGGTGGTTCTAATGCAATGTCTCCGAAATAGTTGCAAAGTTTAATTTCAGGTGTGCTTAATTTAATTTGAGGGGTGTGTTGTGCTGAGCCCCCAGTAGAACCATGTTATGTTTCTTCTCGTTACTTTAACACTTCAGTACGTACATACTAGTATTTCTTACATTTCATCTTTTAGTTGGTATAGTACTACCACTCGTTTCTTCACATTATATACGTACAATATATATGGCCAACATCATATAGCCAGTAGTTTAGTTGTCAAAGAATTTCAGGGTGCTTAGTTTTGTCAAAGAATTCCAGGATGCTTAGTTTTATTTCAGGGGTGGGTTGTGCTGGACACCATTATTGTGACTAGCCTTATTAATAGTACTATATGCATAATTTGGCAACGAGCGCTCTCTATATGTACCACCTTTTTTTTAATTTCAAGTTTTGCTCCATGGCGCAATCCATCGATACTACTGTTGTACAAAAGTATACATTTTTTAAAAGGCTAGAGGGCGGGGCAGTCTAGCTCGGTTGGTTTCACGGGAGGCGAGGGCCTTTGTGATTTGACGGCTCATTACTGTTGTCAAATCGAATAGTACTGCGCCGCCCGCTGCATGCCCGGCGCCTCCATTAAACCCCTCCATTAAACCCGCATGCAAACCGAGAATCCTACTCCGGCCACACGTCCGTTCATGAGTGGGCCGGAATTAAATGCAACATCGGCCGAGCTCCTCCCATCCGCCCGCCAGACGTCGGTCAAGCTCCTACCGTCCGCCCTCTATTTACACGAGGCCAGACAGATAGTGGGCAAGAATCGCACCCCTCCGCCGCTCCCCCATCTCCTCCTTCACCATTTTCTCCACTCTTTCGATGGCTGCCGATGAGCCGTTCTCCCACATATTACTCGGCTGGGTGGCCCGCCGAGCCATCCGGATATGGGCGAGGCCGCTCGGTGCTTCACCAACCTCGCTTGGCCTGACGGAGCCAGTTGCCGCCCCAAGCAGGCGCATAGTTCAGCAACTCGCCGCTCCAGTTCAGCTTGATGAGGAGTGGCGAGTTGCTCCATGCCGGCACGGCGGCGAGCACGCCGGTATGAGCGCCATCGCTGGTGCGTCATACCGCGCCACCAGTGTCTGCAGTGGTCGTGCCTCCCGTGTCTGTGGGCATGCCTCCCGTGCCTGCGGCAGCGCCATGCAGGCAGAGACAGAAGCGGGTGCATGGAGAGTGACGATTCGGTGGCCAGCTTCTCCGTGTCCGCCGCCATCATCGAGGAGAAGTAGAACACAGGAGGCCGCCGCCACTTGGGACCCATGAAGGCCATCGCCAAGGCGACGACCGCGGATTCAGGTGGTTTCTTTCCTGCTTCGTCTCTTCCGAGGACCTTCATCGACCCCGCAAGTGTCTGACGGACATGAGGAAGACAAAGGGATCCACGGGCGGCCATTTAGAACTAAAATAAGTCTAGATACATCCATTTCTAGGACAAGTATTTGCGGCCGGATGGAGTATTAATTATACAAGAGAGCCGGATTGGCACCCCTTAGTTCATGTAAATGTAATGAAATCCATCATGTTTATATGAAGATCCGGCTTTTTATACGAAATCCTTCATGCTTATATGAAATCAGTCCGTGTTTGCATGAATTTCATCTGGTTGGTTAGAGTTGTAAAAATGTATGCCGCTGGCGTTTGATGTCGTCCTCCGCGGAAGGAAGCGGGAGGAAATTTGCTGGCTGCCGTTGGAGATGCTCTTTATGCTGGAAATAATAGAGAGACATCCAATCCATTTGAGTTAATTGCCTGTATGATTGTCCCTCTATAAAAAGTTAATTGCATGTACAGTGTACACGTGACTTGCAGGGTGGCTACAGCTTCGTACAGAAAGTTAAAAAAGAAACAAGTCCATCCTTAATCTTGTATTCTAAGTACTCTGTGGGTTTCACTGTCAGTACAGTAGCGAAATAAGTATATATTAAATAAGTAGAGTAATATATAATATAAAAATCTAAAGTTAAAAGACATAATTCGAACTCATGGCATCGCATTGCAGGCATCCGGCGCTAACCAGCCCAGCACATTTTTGTTGTAGACCATGCTGGAGATATCTCTCCATGTCTACTCTTATATATACTCCATTCGTTCCTAAATATTTGTCTTTTTCAGATTTCAAATGGACTACCACATAAGGATGTGTATGTAGACATATTCTAGAGTGTAGATTCACTCATTTTGCTCCGTATGTCTTTTCAGGAAGGGGTCAGATTTGTCCTTGATTTATTTATGAGGTATCCAGATGGCACTGCACCGCCAAGAAAAGAGGGTAACATCAAAATTATGGACTACTTTTTTGAGTATGTTGGTAAGGTCCGGTCATAGTCACTTGTCGAAATCTCTAAAAAGACAAATACTCCCTCCGTCCGGAAATACTTGTCATCAAAATGGATAAAAGGAAATGTATCTAGATGTATTTTAGTTTTAGATACATCTCTTTTTATCCATTTTGATGACAAGTATTTTCGGACGGAGGGAGTAGAAAACAGAGTTGGTGATGATGGTGTGCGTGACATCCTGCAATATAGGCCATCGGATTTATATCTAACGGATAGGAAAGAAACTATGGAAATTTTGCAAAAATATACCCACACGTCTCTCCACGTTCGCAAATAAGGCCTTCCCTCGTTCAGCCTTTTTCTCTCACAAGATAAACTACTCATACAAATGCATCTTGATGTTCCGTGCAACGCACGGGCAGCTAGCTAATTTCTTTTAAAATAGTTGGTGCGGTAATTGGTTGAAGTGATATATTTTATGTCTGCCCGAATGATTTCAGATTCACTAGTAGTAACAAAGAAAAGGTTGCTTTGTTAATTAACAGAAACAGGGTGAAAACTATCACATGAGGCCGGTAAAAACAAGGCACACTGGGTTCAGCGTCATCGTCACTACAGCTGTGCGCGCGCGAGAAGTCTACATATCGAGGGGGCTACCGAGCGAGGCACCGAGACACAATGTTTGAGAGAGAAACCAATTGAAAGATTATGATCAGATCGAGTTGTCACCCTTCTGCTATCATTGTTGGGGGGAGAGAAAGACGTATCGAGATTGTACGCGGTAGGCACAGAGGCACAACTAGCAAGTGTGTGTGTGTGTGTGTGTGTGTGTGTGTGTGTGTGTGTGTTTGAAAGAGGAGTAGATAGATTATTATCAAGATCGATGTGCCACCCTACTCCTTCGGTACCGGGTAGTGTGTGTGTGTGTATGTTTGAGAGAGAAGCCAGTCGATAGATTAGTATCAAGATCGAGGTGTCACCCTACTCCTTCGGTGTTGGGAAGTGTGGGTGTGGGGGGGGGCAGTGACACTCACATAGATATCTCTACTTTCTTATAAAAACAGAGTTGGTGATGATGGTGTTCCTGCCATCCTGCAATATAGGCCATCTGATTTATATCCGACGGATAGGAAGGAAACTATGGCAATTTTGCAAAAAGATACCCACACCCCTCTCCGCATTTGCAAATAAGGCATTTCGTCGTTCATCCTTTTGTCCCACAAGATAAACTTCTCATACAAATGCATCTTGATGTTCCGTGCAATGCATGGGCATCTTGCTAGTAGGGAGAAGGAGTTTGTGTGACACATATCTAGCTATATTAAGGGATAGGTAGATAGCATATGTGTGAAAGACATTATTATACTTTGAGACATTAGTGGTTGTGGGTGGGCGGAATTAAAGGGGTGGGCATGTTAGACATAGAGAGCGTGTGTGTTTCTGTGTGAGAGACTTGTAGGACGGGGTAGAAAGACGAATTTAACCCTGGCGGAGGGACAGAAATACACGAAGTGCGCGTGCGTGATTCTGATGCCCACATGGAAATGAGATATGTATGCATGTGAGAGAGATTGCATAATTCATTCACGTATCACTATCTACCAATCGTGGACGTGCATCGCTTGAACATAAGTCAATATCTACTTCGTATCGTGGCCAAAGGTACAATATCGATTCAACGCTATAAAGATTGGACACTCACATATCACATTTTTTTCTATTTAAATAAACCTTTTCAGTTGTGCATGCCAAAGTTACAGTGATGTTTCTTCAAACAACCAATGTAGCTATCATATACATTGATGTCTACTACACAACCTTCTTCTTGTAGACGTTGTTGGGCCTACAAGTGCACAGGTTTGTAGGACAGTAGCAAATTTCCCTCAAGTGGATGACCTAAGGTTTATCAATCCGTAGGAGGTGTAGGATGAAGATGGTCTCTCTCAAACAACCCTGCAACCAAATAACAAAGAGTCTCTTGTGTCCCCAACACACCCAATACAATGGTAAATTGTATAGGTGCACTAGTTCGGCGAAGAGATGGTGATACAAGTGCAAAATAGATAGTAGATAAAGGTTTTTGTAATCTGAAATAATAGAAACAGCAAGGTAACAAGTGGTAAAAGTGAGCGTAAACGGTATTGCAATGATAGGAAACAAGGCCTAGGGTTCATACTTTCACTAGTGCAAGTTCTCTCAACAATAATAACATAGATAGATCATATAACAAGCCCTCAACATGCAACAAAGAGTCACTCCAAAGCCACTAATAGCGGAGAACAAACATAGAGATTATGGTAGGGTACGAAACCACCTCAAAGTTATTCTTTCGGATCGATCTATAAAAGAGTTCGTACTAGAATAACACCTTAAGACACAAATCAACCAAAACCCTAATGTCACCTAGATACTCCATTGTCACCTCAAGTATCCGTGGGCATGATTATACGATATGCGTCACACAATCTCAGATTCATCCAACCAACATAAAAGTACTTCAAAGAGTGCCCCAAAGCTACTACCGGAGAGTCAAGAACGTGTGCAAACCCCTATGCATAGGTTCCCAATGTCACGAAACCCGCAAGTTGATCACCAAAACATACATCAAGTGGCACATGATATCCCATTGTCACCACAGATAATCACGGCAAGACATACATCAAGTGTTCTCATAAAAGACTCGATCCGATAAGATAACTTCAAAGGGGAAACTCAATTCATCACAAGAGAGTAGAGGGGGAGAAACATCATAAGATCCAACTACAATAGCAAAGCTCGGGATACATCAAGATCGTGCCATAGAGGAACACGAGAGAGAACACGAGAGAGAGAGAGAGAGAGAGAGAGAGAGATCAAACACATAGCTACTGGTACATACCCTCAGCCCTGAGGGTGAACTACTCCCTCCTCGTCATGGATAGCGCCGGGATGATGAAGATGGCCTCCGATGATGGGATCCCCCTCCGGAAGGGTGCCGGAACAGGGTCCCGATTGGTTTTTGGTGGCTACAGAGGCTTGCAGCGGCGGAACTCCCGGTCTATCTTCTGTTCTGGAAGTTTTAGGGTACAAGAGTATATATGGGTGTAGGGGGTATGTCGGAGGAGCTACGGGGGGCCCACGAGGCAGGGTGCGCGCCCAGGGGAGTGGGCGCGCCCCCCACCCTTGTGGGCAGCCCTTATCTCCCCTGACGTGCACTCCAAGTTCCCTGGGTTGCTTTCCTTCCAAAAATAACTTCTCCAGTTGATTTCGTTCCGTTTTGACTCCGTCTGATATTCCTTTTCCTCGAAACACTGAAATAGGCATAAAACAGCAAATCTGGGCTGGGCCTCCGGTTAATAGGTTAGTCCCAAAAATAATATAAAAGTGGATAATAAAGCCCAATATTGCCTAAAACAGTAGATAAAGTAGCATGGAGTGATCAAAAATTATAGATACGTTGGAGACGTATCAAGCATTCCCAAGCTTAATTCCTGGTCGTCCTCGAGTAGGTAAATGATAAAAAAGAATTTTTGATGCGGAGTGATACTTTGGTATAATTTCAATGTAAATCTTCTTAATTGTGACATGAATATTCAGATCCGAAAGATTCAAGACAATAGTTCATATTGACATAAAATTAATAATACTTCAAGCATACAAATTAAAGCAATCATGTCTTCTCAAAATAGCGTTGTTAAAGAAAGTTATCCCTACGAAATCATATAGTCTGGCTATGCTCTATCTTCATCACACAAAGTATTTAATCATGCACAACCCCGATGACGAGCCAAGCAATTGTTTCATACTTTAGTAATCTCAAACCTTTTCAACTTTCACGCAATACATGAGCGTGAGCCATGGACATAGCACTATAGGTGGAATAGAATGGTGGTTGTGGAGAAGACAAAAAGGAGAAGATAGTCTCACATCAACTAGGCGTATCAATGGGCTATGGAGATGCCCATCAATAGATGTCAATGTGAGTGAGTAGGGATTGCCATGCAACGGATGCACTAGAGCTATAAGTATATGAAAACTCAACAAAAGAAACTAAGTGGGTGTGCATCCAACTTGCTTGCTCACGAAGACCTAAGGCACTTTTGAGGAAGCCCATCATTGGAATATACAAGCCAAGTTCTATAATGAAAAATTCCCACTAGTATATGAAAGTGACAACATATGAGACTCTCTATCATGAAGATCATGGTGCTACTTTGAAGCACAAGTGTGGTAAAAGGATAGTAGCACTTTCCCTTCTCTCTTTTTCTCTCATTTTTTATATTTTGTATTTTTTTTATTTGGGCCTTTTCTCCTTTTTTATGGCCTCTTTTTTTTATGTGGGATTCTTTGGCCTCTTTTATTTTTTTCGTCCGGAGTCTCATCCCAACTTATGGGGGAATCATAGTCTCCATCATCCTTTCCTCACTGGGACAATGCTCTAATAATGATGATCATCACACTTTTATTTTTCTTACAACTCAACAATTACAACTCGATACTTAGAACAAAATATGACTCTATATGAATGCCTCCGGCGGTGTACCAGGATATGCAATGAATCAAGAGTGACATGTATGAAAGAATTATGAACGGTGGCTTTGCCACAAATACAATGTCAACTACATGTTCATGCAAAAAGCAATATGACAAAAGTAATGTGTGTCATATGAACGGAACGGTGGAAAGTTGCATGGCAATATATCTCGGAATGGCTATGGAAATGCCATGATAGGTAGGTATGGTGGCTGTTTTGAGGAAGGTATATGGTGGGTGTATGATACCGGCGAAAAGTGCACGGTATTAGAGAGGCTAGCAATGGTGGAAGGGTGAGAGTGCGTATAATCCATGGACTCAACATTAATCAAAAGAACTCATGCACTTGTTGCAAAAATTTAGAAGTCATCAAAAACCAAAGCACTAAATGCATACTCCTAGGGGGATAGATTGGTAGGAAAATACCATCGCTCGTCCCCGACTGCCACTCATAAGGAAGACAATCAATAAATAAAATTGTGCTCCGACTTCATCACAAAGCGGTTCACCATACGTGCATGCTATGGGAATCACAAACTTCAACACAAGCATTCTTTAAATTCATAATCACCCCAACTAGCATTGCTTTGATATTATCACCTCCATATCTCAAAACAATTATCAAGCATAAAACTTATCTTAGTATTCAACGCACTCAAAAGAAAGTTTCACATATCTTGAATACCAAGTATATTAACATTAACCAAATTACCATGCTATTAACAACATTCAAAATAATCTAAGTGAAGCATGAGAGTTCAATAGTTTCTTTAAAACAAATCTACCACCGTGCTCTAAAAGATATAAGTGAAGTACTAGAGCAAAAATTAGCACACTCAAAAGATATAAGTTAAGCACTATGAGCAAAACTATCAAGCTCAAAAGATATAAGTGAAGCACATAGAGTATTCTAGCAAATTATAATTTGTGTATGGCTCTCTCTCAATAAAGAATTTCAGATCTTGATACTTTATTCAAATAGAAAGCAAAGCTAAAGAAAACTACATGGCAAGGATAGCACAACTCATGTGAAGAAGCAAAAACTTAGCTCAACCGATACTAACCGATAGTTGTTGAAGAAGAAAGGTGGGATGCCTACCGGGGCATCCCCAAGCTTAGATGCTTGAGACTTATTGAAATATTATCTTGGGGTGCCTTGGGAATCCCCAAGATTGAACTTTTGTGTCTCCTTAATTCCTCTCATATCATGGTTTCCCTTTTTATCAAAAGCTTCATTCACAACAAACTCAACAAGAACTCGTGAGATAGGTTAGTATAAACCAATGCAAAACCTTATCATTTTCTACTGTAACAAATCACTAAAATTATTATTCAACATTGAATACTAAATGCCTCTGCATATTTAATACTCCTATCATCAAATAGAATCATTAAACAAGCAAACATATGCAAACAATGCAAACATAACAGCAATCTGCCAAAACAGTAAAGTCTGTAAAAATGCAAGAGTATCAATACTTACCTGACCCCAAAAATTATGAACTAAAATTCCCACTGTAACAAATTTATCAGAGCTTAATATGCAAAAAGATTCAACATTATACCATTCTCTGACTTTTCTAGGGAATTTTTGCAACAGCGGTAAACTTTCTGTTTTCAAACAGCAACATGTATATTAGCAAAATAAGCATGGCAAAGGCTATCCTTGACTTTTTTTATTGAAACTAAAGATGCAAAACATTATTCTAACTAACAGCAAGCAAAAACTAACAAAATAAAATGACGCTCCAAGCAAAACACATATCATGTGGTGAATAAAAATATAGCTCCAAATAAAGTTACCGATGGAAGTAGACGAAAGAGGGGATGCCTTTCGGGGCATCCCCAAGCTTAGGCTCTTGGTTGTACTTGGATATTACCTTGGGGTGCCTTGGGCATCCCCAATCTTAGGCTCTTTCCACTCCTTATTCCATAGTCCATCGAATCTTTACCCAAAACTTGAAAACTTCAACCACACAAAACTCAACACAAAACTCGTAAGCTCCGTTAGTATAAGAAAATAAAACCACCACATAAGGTACTGTAATGAACTCATTCTAAATTCATATCGCTGTAATATCTACTGTATTATAACTTATCTATGGTTCATACCACTTAATAATAGCCATAGATGCATCAAAATAAGCAAATAACACAATGAAAACAGAATCTGTCAAAAACAGAACAGTCTGTAGTAATCTGTATCAAACGTATACTTCTGGAACCCCAAAAATTATGAAATAAATTTCTGGACCTGAGGAATTTGTCTATTAATCATCTGCAAAACGAATCATCCTAAAATCACTTTCCAGTAAAAAATGGCATCTATTCTCATGAGCGCTAATGTTTCTGTTTTTCACAGCAAGATCACATAAACTTCACTCAAGTCTTCCCAAAGGTTCTACTTGGCACTTTATTGAAAAAAAGCTATAAAACATGATTAATACAGTAGAATAATCATGTGGACACACAAAAACAGTAAGGATAAATATTGGGTTGTCTCCCAACAAGCAATTTTCTTTAATGCCTTTCTAGCTAGGCATGATGATGACAATGATGCTCACATAAAAGATAAGAATTGAAACATAACGGGAGCATCATGAAGCATATGACTAGCACATTTAAGTCTAACCCACTTCCTATGCATAGGGATTTTGTGAGCAAACAACTTATGGGAACAATAATCAACTAGCATAGGATGGCACAACAAGCATAACTTCAAGATTTTCAACACATAGAGAGGAAATTTGACATTAATCTTAATTCCTACAAGCATATGTTCCTCCCTCATAATAACTTTCAGTAGCATCACGAATGAATTCAGCAATCTAACCAGCACCTAAATCATTCTTTTCATGATCTACAAGCATAGAAAATTTGCTACTCTCCACATAAGCAAAATTCTTCTCATTCAGAATAGTACGAGTAAACTCAACAAAATAACTATCATGTGATTGAAAATTAAGATCAAGATGACACGTTTCATGATTATCATTATTCTTTAAAGCATACATGTCATCACAATAATCATCATAGATAGGAGGCATGCTTTCATCATAGTAAATTTGCTCATCAAAGCTTGGGGGAAAAATATCATCTTTATCAAACATAGCTTCCCCAAGCTTGTGGCTTTGCATATCATTAGCATCATGGATATTCAAGGAATTCATATAACAACATTGCAAGCATGCTCATCATTCAAAGATTTAGTACCAAACATTTTAGAGATTTCTTATTCTAGCACTTGAGCACAATTATCCTTTCCATCATACTCACGAAAGATATTAAAAAGATGAAGCGTATGAGACAAACTCAACTCCATTTTTTTTGTAATTTTCTTTTATAAAATAAACTAGTGCTAAAACAAGAAACAAAAAGATTCGATTGCAAGATCTAAAGATATACCTTCAAGCGCTAACCTCCCCGGCAACGGCGCCAGAAAAGAGCTTGATGTCTACTACACAACCTTCTTCTTGTAGACGTTGTTGGGCCTGCAAGTGCACAGGTTTGTAGGACAGTAGCAAATTTCCCTCAAGTGGATGACCTAAGGTTTATCAATCCGTAGGAGGCGTAGGATGAAGATGGTCTCTCTCAAACAACCCTGCAACCAAATAACAAAGAGTCTCTTGTGTCCCCAACACACCCAATACAATGGTAAATTGTATAGGTGCACTAGTTCGGCGAAGAGATGGTGATACAAGTGCAAAATAGATAGTAGATAAAGGTTTTTGTAATCTGAAATAATAAAAACAGCAAGGTAACAAGTGGTAAAAGTGAGCGTAAACGGTATTGCAATGATAGGAAACAAGGCCTAGGGTTCATACTTTCGCTAGTGCAAGTTCTCTCAACAATAATAACATAGATAGATCATATAACAAGCCCTCAACATGCAACAAAGAGTCACTCCAAAGCCACTAATAGCGGAGAACAAACATAGAGATTATGGTAGGGTACGAAACCACCTCAAAGTTATTCTTTCGGATCGATCTATAAAAGAGTTCGTACTAGAATAACACCTTAAGACACAAATCAACCAAAACCCTAATGTCACCTAGATACTCCATTGTCACCTCAAGTATCCGTGGGCATGATTATACGATATGCGTCACACAATCTCAGATTCATCCAACCAACATAAAAGTACTTCAAAGAGTGCCCCAAAGCTACTACCGGAGAGTCAAGAACGTGTGCCAACCCCTATGCATAGGTTCCCAATGTCACGAAACCCACAAGTTGATCACCAAAACATACATCAAGTGGCACATGATATCCCATTGTTAGCACAGATAATCACGGCAAGACATACATCAAGTGTTCTCATAAAAGACTCAATCCGATAAGATAACTTCAAAGGGGAAACTCAATTCATCACAAGAGAGTAGAGGGGGAGAAACATCATAAGATCCAACTACAATAGCAAAGCTCGGGATACATCAAGATCGTGCCATAGAGGAACACGAGAGAGAACACGAGAGAGAGAGAGATCAAACACATAGCTACTGGTACATACCCTCAGCCCCGAGGGTGAACTACTCCCTCCTCGTCATGGATAGCGCCAGGATGATGAAGATGGCCTCCGGTGATGGGATCCCCCTCCAGCAGGGTGCCGGAACAGGATCCCGATTGGTTTTTGGTGGCTACAGAGGCTTGCGGCGGCGGAACTCCCGATCTATCTTCTGTTCTGGAAGTTTTAGGGTACAAGAGTATATATGGGTGCAGGGGGTACGTCGGAGGAGCTACGGGGGCCCCACGAGGCGGGGGGGTGTGCCCCCCACCCTCGTGGGCAGCCCGTATCTCCCCTGACATGCACTCCAAGTTCCCTGGGTTGCTTTCCTTCCAAAAATAACTTCTCCAGTTGATTTCGTTCCGTTTTGACTCCGTCTGATATTCCTTTTCCTCGAAACACTTAAATAGACATAAAACAGCAAATCTGGGCTGGGCCTCCGGTTAATAGGTTAGTCCCAAAAATAATATAGAAGTGGATAATAAAGCCCAATATTTCCTAAAACAGTAGATAAAGTAGCATGGAGCAATCAAAAATTATAGATATGTTGGAGACGTATCATACATGCACCATTGTTACTCTTGCATTCAAAATCATTAGTCTTGGATGATTTAAGTTTCTATTTTGAAGTAATTTATGTAATATTCATATATGAATTCAACGGGTACGCAATTTATGAAATGGAGGCTATGTAATAATATGAGGTAACACTTTTAAGTAGCTGACTACAATATCCATTTCTTTTTGTGCGCCTCTACACTAACACGTCAATGCATTATGTTTAAAGTAAATAACCAATGGCACTAAATTATCTATTTACACGAGAAATACATAGGCTGAGCGTTTGATCCCTTTTTTGTGAACGCGCCACTACACCCGTACGATTGGACGCGCCCGTGTGAACATCCAAGTTATCGGCGCATCATCGTCGACACCATTCTTAACCCAACCACCGGAGCAGCTTCTGATGCCCCGTCCAGGGCCGCAGATCCGCGTCGTCGACACCATCCTTAACCCAACCACCGGAGCATCTTCACCTACGCCCTCGTCCACGGCCACAGATCCGCTTCGCCCACACCGTAGTCCACCCCACCGGAGCCGCTCCACAAACACCCTACTCGATGGTTCTATATCTCCTTACCGGACCCCGTCAGCCAGCGTAGCGTCATCACCCTTGACGTTTCTAACCTGATTCCCACCGTCTGAAGAGATGCCAAGCACCTGCCACGACCTAGGTACTTGTCACCTTTAAACCCATCTAGCATCACCTGCCCGATGTACTTCAAATATACTAATCGGTCGCTGTTACCTGTTATGCAGATGGCAAAAACTACAAGGACAATGTTTCTTCTGGATCTAACAGCTTGGCCAACCAAGATCCTGGGCTGAGGCATTGCTATGATCTTGTAAGCGTGTCTCTCTCTCTTGTATTGTTCTGTGCCTGCCAGCATGCTTTGCTAGGATTTTCGACCAGTAATCCATTTGTGCAGACAATGATTTCTACTACTAGCTGCTAAATTAGATATGTAGATGTCATACATGATACTACCTCGTACCTTCGTTCCTAAATATAAGTCTTTCTAGAGATTCCACTATAGGCTACATACGGAGCAAAATGAGTGAATCTACACTCGAAAATGCATCTATATACATCTGTATGTGGTCCATACTGGAATCTCTACAAAGACATATATTTAGGAACAGGGGCAGTACATTACACAGAATCGTAGGTGGCATGTAGGAATTCCAGTGCACTACATTAGGCTCCCTTAGAGTGCCTGCTAGTCCAGCATATAGAGTCATGGCTAGTTTCTGGTACGCACACAATCGTTAATTGGTGGTTTAAATATGCGCAAGGGATATGCAATGTAGTATCATGTAGAGATGTCTGAAATTAGCCGTGTCAACTTGCAGATAGGGTTACACAATGAAAAAGTACAACATGTATGTGGCAATTTCATGGAACATCGCAAAAAAAGGAGAGGTAGCGGTCAGCCTATAAAGTGTGCTATGGTACGTCACTCCTCCATTGCAGTTATTTCTATGCCAGTTCTATTAGCCAAGTTTCTTAGGGATAGTTATTATGAGTTATCCTAAGAAAATAAGCACCTGTGAATATAAGCTTCATATAATAAGCCAACCAATTATTTTCATTGCGTTTTCAGCTTATCTTTGGTATGATCAGTGGAAAGTCCAGATTACATTATATATTTTTCATTTTGCTGCCCATATGGAAATTAATTTGACTTGCAAACATCACAAATTGAACCCAGTGCACTAATTAAAATGATGGGAAAATAGACCATCACTATTTGCTCAAAATGCAAATACAAAGATACCATCTACTTGGCACAATCTACTTTGGTCAGTGTTTTCCACAGAGATCACATTGCCTAATTTAGACAAAGAACGCATGACCAACATTTAAATGAAGAACAATTATTTATTGAAATTCGATGGTCCAAGTGGCTGGTTATTATCATATAGCAGCACCACCTGAAAGCATCATATAGCAGCAGCAACAGCTCATAGCAACTCATCATACAGTAGCAGCAGTCTGCAATTCATCATATACCAGCAGCAGCTCATAGCAATTCATCATATAACAGTAGCAGGAGCAGCTCATAGCAATTCATCATATAGCAACAGTAGGAGCAACTCATAGCAATTCATCATATAGCAGTAGCAGGAGTAGCTTATAGCAACTCATCATATAGCAACAGCAACAGCTCATAGCAATTCATCATATAGCAGCAGCAACAGCTCATAGCAACTCATCATATAGCAGCAGCAGCTCATAGCAATTCATCATATAGCAGCAGCAGGAGAAGCTCATAGCAATGCATCATATAGCATCAGCAGAAGCAGCTCATAGAAATTCATCGTATAGTGGATCAGAATGAAAATTTGGCAAAATATCAAAGGATATCCTCACCTTGTTGGATGAGCTCATCCTTCAACAGCACCTCAAGGCCATGGCCTGGGAGGAGGGGAGGGGGAATAAGGTGCCTTCTACTATAGTGTGGCATCAGCCGTAGTTGTGCAGCGCCCGCCGGAGTAGTGCGTTGGACGAACCATAGTGGAGCAGCTGTTGGAGACCGTGAGAATGAGGGGCGGCGCCAGAGGGAGGAGCAGTCAGGGAGAATTGCCCCTACCCACCGGCCATGTAGCCTAGCTGGACATAGCATCGTCGAGGACCAGGCCAGATGGGACCAGTGGCGACGGCTCGCTGGAGGAACCCTAGTGCTGCAGGCAGGGGATCAAGGTAGAGGGAAAGGGGAGAGGAGATGCAAGCGGGCAGGCAATGAATGCTTGCATGTTTGTTTTTACTTGAGGGTCAGGTGTGACACGGGCATCAGTAGTTGCATTTTGAGTGTAATATAGGCAGACAACAGAGTCATTTCACTATTCCCCTTCCCTCTAATTTTTAGTGAGGTTCTACCCGAAACACCCCCCTCCAAAGCGAAATTAGTTAAGCCCAAGCCCATAACTCAAAAATGACTTCTTTACATCTTTTATGGCTTATTTTGACAATATGCCCTGAAAAGGCGGAATCAAACTAGCCCTTAACCTGCAATTCAATTGTGCATGCAATGATGAATCACTCCTGCCTGCTATCTGTACATTTAGGCATCATCATACATGGCATAACCTAATACATGTGCATTCCATTGTAGAATCTGGAATATGCAATGTTTATGTTAGTTCATATGTTGCACATGATGTTTAAATGCCCCTTAAATATGGTCAGTCAAGTGATGGTCTTTAAGCCTCCTTCTTTGCTTCTTTTCTTGATATGTAATATTTTCTCACACATCTGTTCAAATGCTTGTTTGCATCAGCCAGCCATACTAGGACTGTTTGCTTTGATTACTTGTTGTTCTTGACCCAAGACTCTAACAGAGCTTGTCAATGATTTAAACACTAAGGGCTGCTGTAGTGGGGCCTTGTCTAACTCATAGGTGACATAAAGGTTTGGCTGTACACTACAGTAGGCTCTCCAAGAGTACCTGGAGATCCAGTTTGAAGGTATGCCTAGTTTTTACATAGTGCAGACATAGTAAATGCTCATTTCATTGTGTGCAAGTGCAAGAGATGTGGCATGTTTCATTATGTGGTGTTGTTTTGTTATAATCTCATCCTTTTGTGTTCACAGACTGGAAAGTATGCATATTTATCTTCCAAGGAGACGAGTAACTAGTTTGTGTCACCTTGCAGAGGGGGTGCAATGAAGATAAGATTGAGGATTTCCAAGTACAATATGTTAGGAAGGAGCCTTGCAAGAGAAGTAGGAGCTGCGCTGAGCCTCTTCAACCTGCTAAGGTAAGTCACTGTATGCAACTCAAAAGTTCAATTCCTTGTTTGTTTCAGGCATAGTTAATTTGCTCTTTTCAATTGCTTTATTTGTCCTCAGTTAATGAGATGCCCAAATAATCATGCCTAATGTTCGATACTTGTATAACTATTAGTTGACATAATTAAAGGCCTTACCATTTAATTACTCTGCCAAAGTGTGCCTGAAGCTTTGAAGTCTATTAACCAACTATTTTTGCATGAGGCTCACAATCTAGTTTATACTATGCTAATGATTGCATAGTTTTGCCTGCTGTAATATGTTTGTATGAAACCCTCTGCTGTTCATTATGCTCCCTAAGACTTTAATTGAGATACAGAATGGCCAACTGCTTGCTTATACGCAATGTGCTGTCTAAATTTGTAACTTGTCTGTGTTTTCGATTGGGCCCCAAGATCATGCTCCTCTGGTGAACTAAGACGGATTTCTGTATGCAGGCTGCACAGACTATCTTTCTTATAATTTTTAAAATATCACCTACTTATGCTTCATGACGTGTAACATTATTGTTAGTCCTGTTTTGCCATGTAGTACAAAATAGTGTCTTGCTCGCTTCACTGTTGTAACTATATTTTTGCCCTAGTCATGTGTACTTACGGAAACATTTCAGGATGAAGTGACATCAACACAAAGATCTGCGACCAGTGCGGCATGGCCGTTACCGAATGATTATGGATTGGAATTGGAATGTGCTGGTGTTCTCGAGCATCAACTAGAGGTGGCAAGACAATGTGTACATGATTGTCAACATTTAATCAACAAGTTGACACTGGACATGTAGGTATTAGATGCAGGAGTCAAAAAATGAAACAAGACACTGAGGTAACCATGAAGGAATTGGAGATTTTGCAGACTGAAATTTGTGCTACCTGAATCCGGCCAATCGATTATAGTTCAAATGGAGTTAAGTTGATGCGCGTCCATGATGTATGAGTTGTATTTGCCTAGTGTATGTAATTTGTTGTTTGTATAATCGGTTGTAATTTCTTTATTGTATAGTGTTGGATTATTCTACCTTTCTATTCCTTGATCTCTTTGTTGTATAGTGTATGCTTTTTAGAGGTGATAGTATTGAGTAGGATAATTCTTTGAATATGCTATATCGTTCACGGGCCGTACGATCCCATGGGCCATGTACGGGCCGTCGGATCCATGGGCCATATACGGGCTGTCGGATCCATGGGCCTTCAATCGGCCGTCGGACCCATGTGCCTTCAATGGGCCGTCGGACCCATGAGCCTTCATTGGGCCGTCGGCTCCATGGGCCTTCAATGGGCCGTCGGATCCATGGGCCTTCTACGTCTCGTAGGATCCATGGGCCTTCTGTGTCTCATAGGATCCATGGGCCTTGTAAGGGCCGACTCATTTATGGGTATTGTACGGGCCTTTAATGGGCCGTAGGCGGGCCTTTAATGGAAATCATACGTTTTATGGGTTGACCATAATGGGCCGTTAATAGGCCATATTTGGTGATGCTATGAAAATGGCCCAACAGATTAATGGTCCACAAACGAGCCGACTGTAACGACGGGATGAATTTGGCCCACAAGCAGAAAATGACAGTAAGGGGCCGTAAGTAACCGAATGCTGCAAATGAGCCCAAGAATAAATGGGCCCTCAGAAGGCCAAAAGATAACTTGGGCTGGAAACGGCCCAATGGAATAACGGGTCGTTAATGGGTATAAATTGATACACTGTTCATTACGGGCCAGTTTCACCACGGGCCATTTATGGGTGTAAAGTGATACATTGTTCATTACGGGCCAGTTTTAACACAGGCTGTTAATGGGGCAATAGTTACAAAGGGCCTCATATGGGCCGAAAGATGTCATGGGCCATACATGGGCTAGAAGTGAAAACGGGCTGGAATCATATTGGATGGCACAGATGACGCTACTGGGCCTAATTCGGATAGGGCGTAACGGGCCTTGGGTTAGCGGGATGTAAATGGGCTATACGCGAACAAGCCGTTAACAGGCTTTCCATGGGCCGGCCCGCCACCTTTTGACCAAGTCAAACGGGCCGGCCTTTTCACAGGAATGGGCCACTATTGGGCCGTGCCACGTGTCAACGTATCATAGGCTTCTTCTGTCCAATGAGTGGATTGCATATGTCCCAACGATGAGCCGACACATGTTTCCTCCAGCCAATGATGATTTTACAGGTGGAAAATCCCCATTGGTCAGGGCTGTTAATGGGTTATCAGATCCAAAACCCGACCCGATAGCTTAACGGAGTTCCGTTACGGTGGATGCCACGTGTCGGTCACCCATGACGAAAGCACTTCTGTGACGCGCGATTTATCGTCATGGAAGTGGACACTTCCGTGATGATAATTTTGGTAATGTCATGGAACACTTCTACGACAGCACAGGTATGACTATCTTGATTCTGTCATAAATTTTTCATGGATGTACATGCATGACAAAAAACGTGACCTACTATGACAAACACTTATCATCACAGAAGTGTATTTTTTTTGTAGTGATTGTCGAGTAGTATGCTTCGGGTAAATCAGATTACCTTCTTCATCTTTCTTCGTGTGGATGTGACATGGCAAATCCAGCACATCATTCCCTGCTTGATCCTTTACCTTCTTAGGGGGCCAGGGCCCCTTAGGTTTTCCCTTAAACTTTCCTTGATTCACTGCCGCAATCTCTTAGGGTGCCGCTAGTGCGGCCTTGCGCTTCTGTTTCCGACTAGAGTTATCTCCACCGACCTCTTGGCTGACTGGTTCACTCTTCCCTCTACGGAGTCGATCCTCTTCTTCTGTGTTAGCGTACTGGGTTGCTATCTCCATCATCCGAGTCAGAGTCATATCCCCAGTCCGACCGAATTCCAAGACCAACTCTCTATATTTGACGCCTTCCTTGAAAGCGCATACAGCTTGATGCTCTGATACATTCACAATGGTGTGGTGCAAAGTGGTCCATCTCTGAATTAATTCCCTCAAAGTCGCATTCGGCTTCTGCACACAATGCTGCAACTCGGGCAACCCTGCTGGTCGCTTGCACGTGCCCTCAAAAGTTCTTACGAACACTCGAGATAGCTCCTCCCAACTGTGTATACTGCCCGGAGTCAACTGAGTCAACCATGCTCGGGCCGACCCTTCCAACATAAGAGGGAGATGCTTCATCGCTATCTCATCGTTTCCGCCTCCAATCTGCACAGCCACTCGGTAATCTTCAAGCCAAGTTTCAGGCTTGGATTCGCCGGTGAACTTACTGACCCCGGACGCCAACATGAAGTTGGGAGGAATCACCGCTGCCCTGATGGCCCTGCTAAAACACTCGGGACCGGAAACATGCACTCTGCTGCCACTTGGACGATCTCTGCCAGGGTCTTCTCTGTGTGCTCTGTTCCGGTCGACCAGGCCTTGAACGAGGATAGACCTCACGTCGAAGCCCGGTTCCCTTGGGTCAATTGAGGCTCTGCGCTCGCCACTATGACGGTGCCTGTCATCGTTCCGCCGAGGTACATACGATGCACTCCTCGGAGGAGGCGTGGGTCCTCGATGATGATTGTCACGGTCGAGTGGATGATCATACTACCCACGGCCTTCACGCCGTGGAGGCGATCTTGGGCTGTGAGCCGACTGAACCGTGTCCGCTGCAATGGATCTGTTGTGAATCCTATTCCGTGACTGAGGTACTGTGGTGTTTTGCTCTCCCGCTGCCCGAAGCAAGGCCCGGATCTGCATCAACCCTCTACCAGCTTCTTACTGGGAAGGTTGGATCGACTCTGCTATTCAGGCCGTGGCTGTGAGATTCTGAAACGGAGTGCGGTATACCATAGGTGGAGGCGGAAAAAGCTGTCGACGACTGGACTCATGGATCCACTCCTAAGCGTGCTTGTCGAGAGCATGCTGAAGGTTATCCAGTCGAGTGCCCTCAGCTAAGTTAGCTAGGCGCACCTCCTCCAAGGCCCGAGCCTCGGGGGTTTCTCCAACGATGGGTGTGTGGAGTGCATCCATGTTGCAGCGATGAAGTTCTTCCCTCTGCTGCGAAGAGAGGGGTTAGGGTCGGTATTCCTCGTGGCCGCGCGACGGATCGCCAACCCGTCTCCACCGCCTTCATGGCGGAAACCGGGCGGGCTGTGAGGTCCGTCGACCATCAAGACTTCAGCCAGGGTCACTGCTATCGCACTCGGATGCGGTCTCCACGGAGCCAGTCGAACAGGCCGTGGAGAGTTTCGTTGGGCTCGATTGCTGTTGTTGGAAATATGCCCTAGAGGCAATAATAAAAGGATTATTATTATATTTCCTTGTTCATGATAATTGTCTTTTATTCGTGCTATAATTGTATTATCCGGAATTCGTAATACACGTGTGAATACATAGACCACAATATGTCCCTAGTGAGCCTCTAGTTGACTAGCTCATTGATCAACAAATATTCATGGTTTCCTGACTATGGACATTGGATGTCATTGATAACGGGATCACATCATTAGGAGAATGATGTGATGGACAAGACCCAATCCTAAGCATAGCACAAGATCGTGTAGTTCATTTTGCTAGAGCTTTTCCAATGTCAAGTATATTTTCCTTAGACCATGAGATCGTGTAACTCCCGGATACCGTAGGAGTGCTTTGGGTGTACCAAACGTCACAACGTAACTGGGTGGCTATAAAGGTGCACTACAGGTATCTCTGAAAGTGTCTTTTGGGTTGACACGGATCGAGACTGGGATTTGTCACTTCGTATGACGGAGAGGTATCTCTGGGCCCACTCGGTAATGCATCATCATAATGAGCTCAAAGTGACCAAGTGTCTGGTCACGGGATCATGCATTATGGTACAAGTAAAGTGACTTGCCGGTAACGAGATTGAACAAGGTATTGGGATACCGACGATCGAATCTCAGGCAAGTAACGTACCGATTGACAAAGGGAATTGTATACGGGGTTGCTTAAATCCTCGACATCGTGGTTCATCCGATGAGATCATCGAGGAGCTTGTGGGAGACAACATGGGTATACAGATCCCACTGTTGGTTATTGACCAGAGAGCCGTCTCGGTCATGTCTACATGTCTCCCGAACCCGTAGGGTCTACACACTTAAGGTTCGGTGACGCTAGGGTTGTATGAATATGAGTATGCAGCAAACCGAAAGCTGTTCGGAGTCCCAGATGAGATCCCGGACATCACGAGGAGTTCCGGAATGGTCCGGCGGTAAAGAATTATATATGGGAAGTCGAGTTTCGGCCATCGGGAAAGTTTCGGGGGTCACCGGTATTGTACCAGGACCACCGGAAGGGTCCCGGGGGTCCACCGGGTGGGGCCACCCATCCCGGAGGGCCCCATGGGCTGAAGTGGGAGGGGAACCAGCCCCTGGTGGGCTGGTGCGCCCCCTCCTGGGCCCCCCCTCTGCGCCTAGGGTTGGGAACCCTAGGGGAGGGGGCGCCTCCACTTGCCTTGGGGGGCAAGTCTCCCCCCTTGGCCGCCGCCCCCCTAGGAGATCCCATCTCCTAGGGTCGGCGCCCCCCTAGGGTCCCTATATAAAGAGGGGGGTGGGAGGGCAGCCGGACCCTGACATCTGGTGCCTCCCTACCCCCTTGCTACACCTCCTCCTACCATAGTCGCTTGGCGAAGCCCTGCCGGAATCCTGCTGCATCCACCACCACGCCGTCATGCTGCTGGATCTTCATCAACCTCTCCTTCCCCCTTGCTGGATCAAGAAGGAGGAGACGTCACGCTTACTGTAGTGTGTTGAACACGGAGGTGCCGTCCGTTCAGCGCTAGGATCTCCGGTGATTTGGATCACGACGAGTACGACTCCCTCAACCCCGTTCTCTTGAACGCTTCCGCTCGCGATCTACAAGGGTATGTAGATGCACTCCTCTCTCTCGTTGCTAGATGAACTCATAGATTGATCTTGGTGAACATAGGAAAAAATTTATTTTATGCAACGTTCCCCAAACAGTGGCATCATGAGCTAGGTCTATGCGTAGTTCTCTATTGCACGAGTAGAACACAAATCTGTTGAGGGCGTAGATGTTGTCAACTTTCTTGCCACTACTAGTCTTATTTTGCTTCAGCGGTATTGTGGGATGAAGCGGCCCGAACCGACCTTACACGTACGCTTATGTGAGACAGGTTCCACCGACTGACATGCACTAGTTGCATAAGGTGGCTAGCGGGTGTCTGTCTCTCCCACTTTAGTTGGAGTGGATTCGATGAAAAGGGTCCTTATGAAGGGTAAATAGAAGTTGACAAATCACATTGTGGTTATTCGTAGGTAAGAAAACATTCTTGCTAGAACCCTATTGCAGCCACGTAAAAAGATGCAACAACAATTAGAGGACGTCTAACTTGTTTTTGCAGCAATTGCTTTGTGATGTGATATGGCCAAAAGTTGTGATGAATGATGAATGATATATTGAGATGTATGAGATCATGTTCTTGTAATAGGAATCACGACTTGCATGTCCATGAGTATGACAACCGGTAGGAGCCATAGGAGTTGTCTTAATTATTATATGACCTGCGTGTCAATGATTTAACGCCATGTAATTACTTTACTTTATTTCTAAACTGTTAGCCATAGTAGTAGAAGTAATAGTTGGCGAGCAACTTCATGGAGACACGATGATGGAGATCATGATGATGTAGATCATGGTGTCCTGCCAGTGACGAAGATGATCATGGAGCCCCGAAGATGGAGATCAAAGGAGCTATATGATATTGGCCATATCATGTCACTACTATTTAATTGCATGTGATGTTTATTATGTTTATGCATCTTGTTTACTTAGAACGACGGTAGTAAATAAGATGATCCCTCATAATAATTTCAAGAAAGTGTTCACCCTAACTGTGCGCCGTTGCTAAAGTTCGTCGTTTCGAAGCACCACGTGATGATCGGGTGTGATAGATTCCTACGTTCACATACAACGGGTGTAAGACAGTTTTACACATGCAAAAACACTTAGGTTAACTTGACGAGCCTAGCATGTACAGACATGGCCTCGGAACACAGAGACCGAAAGGTCGAACAAGAGTCATATGGAAGATACGATCAACATGGAGATGTTCACCGATGATGACTAGTCCGTCTCACGTGATGATCGGACACGGCCTAGTCGACTCGGATCATGTAATACTTAGATGACTAGACGGATGTCAAATCTGAGTGGGAGTTCATTAAATAATTTGATTAGATGAACTTAATTATCATGAACTTAGTCTAAAATCTTTGCAAAATATGTCTTGTAGATCAAATGGCCAACGCTCATGTCAACATGAACTTCAACGCGTTCCTAGAGAAAACCAAGCTGAAAGATGATGGCAGCAACTATACGGACTGGGTCCGGAACCTGAGGATCATCCTCATAGCTGCCAAGAAAGCATATGTCCTAGAAGGACCGCTAGGTGAAGCACCCATCCCAGAGAACCAAGACGTTATGAACGCTTGGCAGTCACGTGCTGATGATTACTCCCTCGTTCAGTGCGGCATGCTTTCACAGCTTAGAACCAGGGCTCCAAAAGCGTTTTGAGCAACACGGAGCATATGAGATGTTCGAGGAGCTGAAAATGGTTTTCCAAGCTCATGCCCGGGTCGAGAGATATGAAGTCTCCGACAAGTTCTATAGTTGTAAGATGGAGGTCTGTCAGTGAGCAGATACTCAAAATGTCTAGGTTGCACAACCGCCTGTCCCAACTGGACATTAACCTCCCGGACGAGGCGGTCATTGATAGAATCCTTCAGTCGCTCCCACCGAGCTAGTCACTGGAAGCGGAACTGCCCCAAATACTTAGCGGACAAGAAGGCCGGCAACACTAAAGGTATATTTGATATACATGTAATTGATGTGTACCTTACCAGTACTTGTAGTAACTCCTGGGTATTTGATATCGGTGCCGTTGCTCATATTTGTAACTCACAGCAGGAGCTGCGGAATAAGCGGAGACTGGCGAAGGACGAGGTGACGATGCGCGTCGGGAATGGTTCCAAGGTCGATGTGATCGCCGTCGGCACGCTACCTCTACATTTACCTGCGGGATTAGTTTTAAACCTCAATAATTGTTATTTAGTGCCAAGTTTGAGCATGAACATTGTATCTGGATCTCGTTTAATGCGAGATGGCTACTCATTCAAATCCGAGAATAATGGTTGTTCTATTTATATGAGAGATATGTTTTATGGTCATGCCCCGATGGTCAATGGTTTATTCTTAATGAATCTTGAATGTAATGTTACACATATTCATAATGTGAATACCAAAAGATGTAAAGTTGATAACGATAGTCCCACATACTTGTGGCACTGCCGCCTTGGTCACATTGGTGTCAAGCGCATGAAGAAGCTCCATGCTGATGGACTTTTAGAGTCTCTCGATTATGAATCATTTGACACATGCGAACCATGCCTCATGGGCAAAATGACCAAGACTCCATTCTCCGAAACAATGGAGCGAGCAACCAACTTATTGGAAATCATACATACTGATGTGTGTGGTCCAATGAGCGTTGAGGCTCGCGGAGGATATCGTTATGTTCTCACTCTCACTGATGACTTAAGTAGATATGGGTATGTCTACTTGATGAAACACAAGTCTGAGGCCTTTGAAAAGTTCAAGGAATTTCAGAATGAAGTAGAGAATCAACATGACCGAAAAATAAAGTTCTTACGATCAGATCGTGGAGGAGAATATTTAAGTCACGAATTTGGTACGCACTTAAGGAAATGTGGAATCGTTTCACAACTCACGCCGCCTGGAACACCTCAGCGTAATGGTGTGTCCGAACGTCGTAATCGCACTCTATCGGATATGGTACGATCTATGATGTCTCTTATGATTTACCGCTATCATTTTGGGGATGCGCTCTAGAGATAGCTACATTCACTTTAAATAGGGCTCCGTCTAAATCCGTTGAGATGACACCGTATGAATTATGGTTTGGGAAGAAACCTAAGCTATCATTTCTAAAAGTTTGGGGATGCGATGCTTATGTCAAGAAACTTCAACCTGAAAAGCTCAAACCCAAGTCAGAAAAATGCGTCTTCATAGGATACCCTAAGGAAACCATTGGGTATACCTTCTACCTTAGATTCGAAGGCAAGATCTTTGTTGCCAAGAACAGATCCTTTCTGGAAAAAGAGTTTCTCTTGAAAGGAGTAAGTGGGAGGAAAGTAGAACTCGATGAAGTACTACCTCTTGAACTGGAAAGTAGTGCAGCTCAGGAAAATGTTCCTGTGGTGCCTACACCAACTGGAGAGGAAATTAATGATGATGATCAAGGTACTTCAGATGAAGTTGCTACTGAACTTCGTAGGTCCACAAGGACACGTTCCACACCAGAGTGGTATGTCAACCCTGTCCTGGAAATCATGTTGTTAGAGAACGGTGAACCTTCGAACTATGAAGAAGAGATGGCGGGCCCAGATTCCAACAAATGGATTGAAGCCATGCAATCTGAGATAGAATCCATGTATGAAAACAAAGTATGGACTTTGACAGACTTGCCCGATGATCGGCGAGCGATAGAAAACAAATGGATCTTTAAGAAGAAGACGGACGTGGATGGCAATGTTACCATCTATAAAGCTCGACTTGTCACTAAGGGTTATCGGCAAGTTCAAGGGGTTGACTACGATGAGACTTTCTCTCCCGTAGCGAAGCTGAAGTCCGTCCGAATCATGTTAGCAATTGCCGCATACTATGATTATGAGATATGGCAGATGGACGTCAAAACGGCATTCCTTAATGGCTATCTTAAGGAAGAACTGTATATGATGCATCCGGAGGGTTTTGTCGATCCTAAGAATGCTAACAAGGTATGCAAGCTCCAGCGATCCATTTATGGGCTGGTGCAAGCATCTCGGAGTTGGAACATTCGCTTTGATGAGATTATCAAAGCGTTTGGGTTTATGCAGACTTATGGAGAAGCTTGCGTTTACAAGAAAGTGAGTGGGAGCTCTATAGCATTTCTCATATTATATGTAGATGACATACTTTTGATGGGAAATGATATAGAACTTTTGGACAGCATTAAGGCCTACTTGAATAAGTGTTTTTCAATGAAGGACCTTGGAGAAGCTGCTTATATATTAGGCATCAAGATCTATAGGGATAGATCGAGACGCCTCATAGGTCTTTCACAAAGCACATACCTTGATAAGATATTGAAGAAGTTCAAAATGGATCAGTCCAAGAAAGGGTTCTTGCCTGTATTGCAAGGTGTGAGATTGAGCTTGGCTCAATGCCCGACCACGGCAGAAGATAAAGAAGAGATGAGTGTCATCCCCTATGCCTCAGCCATAGGGTCTATTATGTATGCCATGCTGTGTACCAGACCTGATGTAAGCCTTGCCATAAGTTTGGTAGGAAAGTACCAAAGTAATCCCGGCAAGGAACACTGGACAGCGGTCAAGAATATCCTGAAGTACCTGAAGAGGACTAAGGATATGTTTCTCGTTTTTGGAGGTGACGAAGAGCTCGTCGTAAAGGGTTACGTCGATGCTAGCTTCGACACAGATCTGGATGACTCTAAGTCACAAACCGGATACGTGTATATGTTGAATCGTGGAGCAGTAAGCTGGTGCAGTTGCAAGCAGAGCGTCGTGGCAGGATCTACATGTGAAGCGGAGTACATGGCAGCCTCGGAGGCAGCGCATGAAGCAATATGGATGAAGGAGTTCATCACCGACCTAGGAGTCATACCCAATGCATCGGGGCCAATCACTCTCTTCTGTGACAACACTGGAGCTATTGCCCTTGCCAAGGAGCCCAGGTTTCACAAGAAGACCAGGCACATCAAGCGTCATTTCAACTCCATCCATGAAAATGTTCAAGATGGAGACATAGATATTTGCAAAGTACATACGGATCTGAATGTCGCAGATCCGTTGACTAAACCTCTTCCGCGAGCAAAACATGATCAACACCAGAACTCTATGGGTGTTCGATTCATCACAATGTAACTAGATTATTGACTCTAGTGCAAGTGGGAGACTGTTGGAAATATGCCCTAGAGGCAATAATAAAAGGATTATTATTATATTTCCTTGTTCATGATAATTGTCTTTTATTTATGCTATAATTGTATTATCCGGAAATCGTAATACACGTGTGAATACATAGACCACAATATGTCCCTAGTGAGCCTCTAGTTGACTAGCTCGTTGATCAACAGATAGTCATGGTTTCCTGACTATGGACATTGGATGTCATTGATAATGGGATCACATCATTAGGAGAATGATGTGATGGACAAGACCCAATCCTAAGCATAGCACAAGATCGTGTAGTTCGTTTTGCTAGAGCTTTTCCAATGTCAAGTATCTTTTCCTTAGACCATGAGATCGTGTAACTCCCGGATACCGTAGGATTCCTTTGGGTGTACCAAATGTCACAGCGTAACTGGGTGGCTATAAAGGTGCACTACAGGTATCTCTGAAAGTGTCTATTGGGTTGACACAGATCGAGACTGGGATTTGTCGCTCCGTATGACGGAGAGGTATCTCTGGGCCCTCTTGGTAATGCGTCATCATAATGAGCTCAAAGTGACCAAGTGTCTGGTCACGGGATCATGCATTATGGTACGAGTAAAGTGACTTGTCGGTAACGAGATTGAACAAGGTATTGGGATACCGACGATCGAATCTCGGGCAAGTAACGTACCGATTGACAAAGGGAATTGTATACGGGGTTGCTTAAATCATCGACATCGTGGTTCATCCGATGAGATCATCGAGGAGCTTGTGGGAGCCAACATGGTATCCAGATCCCGCTGTTGGTTATTGACCAGAGAGCCGTCTCGGTCATGTCTACATGTCTCCCGAACCCGTAGGGTCTACACACTTAAGGTTCGGTGACGCTAGGGTTGTATGAATATGAGTATGCAGCAAACTAAAAGTTGTTCGGAGTCCCGGAAGAGATCCCGAACGTCACGAGGAGTTCCGGAATGGTCCGGAGGTAAAGAATTATATATGGGAAGTCGAGTTTCGGCCATCGGGAAAGTTTTGGGGGTCACGGTATTGTACCGGGACCACCGGAAGGGTCCCTGGGGTCCACCGGGTGGGGCCACCCATCTCGGAGGGCCCCATGGGATGAAGTGGGAGGGGAACCAGCCCCTGGTGGGCTGGTGCGCCCCCCCCCCCTGGGCCCCCCTCTGCGCCTAGGGTTGGGAACCCTAGGGGAGGGGGCGCCTCCACTTGCCTTGGGGGGCAAGTCTCACCCCTTTGCCGCCGCCCCCCCTAGGAGATCCCATCTCCTAGGGCCGGCGCCCCCCCTGGGGTCCCTATATAAAGAGGGGGGTGGGAGGGCAGTCAGACCCTGACATCTGGCGCCTCCCTACCCCCCTTGCTACACCTCCTCCTCCCGTAGTCGCTTGGCGAAGCCCTGCCGGAACCCTGCTGCATCCACCACCACGCCGTCGTGCTGCTGGATCTTCATCAACCTCTCCTTCCCCCTTGCTAGATCAAGAAGGAGGATACGTCATGCTGACTGTACGTGTGTTGAACGCGGAGGTGCCGTCCGTTCGACGCTAGGATCTCCGGTGATTTGGATCACGACGAGTACGACTCCCTCGACCCCGTTCTCTTGAACGCTTCCGCTCGCGATCTACAAGGGTATGTAGATGCACTCCTCTCTCTCGTTGCTAGATGAACTCATAGATTGATCTTGGTGAACGTAGGAAAATTCTTATTTTATGCAACGTTCCCCAACAGCCGCGACTTGATGGGTGGTCGAACATCGAGCCACCACGTGCTTCATCCACCGCTGAAGCTGCGATCGACCAGATCACCAGATCACTTGCGGCGACGAATGGCGGGGAGTGAAAACACCGTTGGGGTCGACTGATACTGATTCGACGGCTGCCGAAGGAGAACGCCGCGAACGCACGCTCGGAAGTGTGTTGCCCCTCGGACGGGGAGCGCCTCAACGTCCAAGGGAGCTTCTTTAAGCCACGCGGAGTCGTCGGCGACGAACACGAGCGCGTCGAGACGGATCTCGCGGCCCTCAGCCAATCCGCCGCCGGAAACCATGACAATGACGATCGGAAAAACTTGCAAATTCACCAATAAGTCGCTAAGACACCGGCCCCACCGTGGACGCCAACTATCGTGGTCCTTAGACTGATAGTAGAAAGGGGGGTAGGTATGGAGAGGCAAGATCTCAGCTATGGTGAAGGTGTACACACGAGGTTTACGAGTTCAGGCCCTTCGCGGTGGAAGTAACAGCCCTACGTCTCGGTGCCCTGGAGCGGTCGATTGGATTATGTGTGTGATATTATAGGGGGTGCGAACCCTTGTCCCAGAGGAGGGGGCGGCTTATATAGAGTGCGCCAGGACCCAAGTCGTCCTCCATTACAAGGGGCTTAATGTACATAAAGTAAGGGGCGTTACTGGTAATGCCAGTCTTAAGTACTCTTAATGCTCATAAAGACTAAGGAGTGAACGTCCGGCCGTTGTGTGATCTTCCGACTCCTGGTCTTCGATATAGTCGAGTGACTCCCCATATGGTCGAGTGACGGTAGGGGGAGGACCATCGAGTGATGTGGTCGTTGAGTGGATTGCACTCGACGCACTCGACCGACGCTCTCCTGTTGACTCTTGGTCTTTTTATCTTCCAGGGAAGTGAACTTTGGTAGGACGTATAGGTCAGGCCTATGACCCTACCCCAGGTCTGTATCCTTGTCAACGGCCCGGACCTACATTACACGTACGCTTATGCGAGACTTCTTCTACTGACGTGCTTCGCACATAGGTGGCTGGCGGGTGTGAGTTTCTCCAACTTTAGTTGAATCGAGTGTGGCTACGCCCGGTCCTTGTGAAGGTTAAAACATCACATACTTGACGAAATATCGTTGTGGTTTTGATGCGAAGGTAAGAACAGTTCTTGCTTAGCCCGTAGCAGCCACGTAAAACTTGCAACAATAATGTAGAGGACGTCTAACTTGTTTTTGCAAGGCATGTTGTGATGTGATATGGTCAAGACATGATGCTATATTTTATTGTATGAGATGATCATGTTTTTTAACAGAGTTATTGGCAACTGGCAGGAGCCATATGGTTGTCGCTTTATTGTATGCAATGCAATCGCCCTGTAATTGTTTTTACTTTATCACTAAGCGGTAGCGGTAGTCGTAGAAATAATAGTTGGTGAGACGACATCGATGCTATGATGGATATCAACGTGTTGCGCCAGTGACGATGGTGATCATGACGGTGCTTTGGAGATGGAGATCAAAGGCATAAGATGATGATGGCCATATCATATCACTTATAATGATTGCATGTGATGTTTATCTTTTATGCATCTTATTTTGCTTAGTTCGATGGTAGCATTATAAGATGATCTCTCACTAAATTTCAAGGTATAAGTGTTCTCCCTGAGTATGCACCATTGCTACAGTTCTTCGTGCTGAGACACCATGTGATGATCGGGTGTGATAGGCTCTACGTTCACATACAACAGGTGCAAGCCAATTTTGCACACGCAGAATACTCAGGTTAAACTTGACAAGCCTAGCATATGGAGATATGGCCTCGGAACACTGGAGACCGAAAGGTCGAGCGTGAATCATATAGTAGATATGATCAACATAGTGATGTTCACCATTGAAAACTACTCCATCTTACGTGATGATCGGACATGGTTTAGTTGATTTGGATCACGTGATCACTTAGATGATTAGAGGGATGTCTATCTAAGTGGGAGTTCTTAAGTAAGATGATTAATTGAACTTTAATTTATCATGAACTTAGTCCTGATAGTATTTTGCAAATTATGTTGTAGATCAATAGCTCGCGTTATAGCTTCCCTATGTTTTTATATGTATTCCTAGAGAAAACTAAATTGAAAGATGATAGTAGCAATGATGCGGACTGGGTCCATGATCTGAGGTTTATCCTCATTGCTGCACAGAAGAATTATGTCTTTAATGCACCGCTAGGTGACAGACCTATTGCTGGAGCAGATGCAGACGTTATGAACGTTTGGCTAAGCTCAATATGATGACTACTTGATAGTTTAGTGCACCATGCTTTACGGCTTAGAATCGGGACTTCAAAATGTTTTTGAAATGTCACGGAGCATATGAGATGTTCCAAGAGCTGAAATTGGTATTTCAGACTCATGTCCGTGTCAAGAGGTATAAGACTTCTAACAAGTACTTTGCCTAAAATATGGAGGAGAATTGCTCAACTAGTGAGCATGTGCTCAGATTGTCTGGGTACTACAATCACTTGAATCAAGTGGGAGTTAATCTTCTAGATAAGATAGTGATTGACAAAGTTCTCTAGTCACCATCACCAAGTTACTGGAACTTCATGATGAACTATAGTGTGCAAGGGATGACGAAAACGATTCCCGAGCTCTTCGTGATGCTGAAATCAATGAAGGTAGAAATCAAGAAGGAGCACCAAGTGTTGATGATTGACAAGACCACTAGTTTCAAGAAAAGGGCAAAGGGAAATAAAGGGAACTTCAAGTGGAATGGAAAACAAGTTGTCACTCCCGCGAAGAAGCCCAAAGCTAGACCAAACCCTGAAACTGAGTGATTCTACTGCAAAGGAAATGGCCACTGGAAGCGGAAATACCCTGAATATTTGGTGGATAAGAAGGATGGCAAAGTGAACAAAGGTATATTTGATATAAATGTTATTTATGTGTACCTTACTAAGTGCTCGTAGTAACCCCCTGGGTATTTGATACTTGTTCGGTTGCTAAGATTAGTAACTCGAAACAGGAGTTGCAGAATAGATAGAGACTAGTTGAGGGTGAAGTGACGATGTATGTTGGAAGTGGTCCCAAGATTGATATGATCATCATCGCACACCCCCTATACTTCCGGGATTAGTGTTAAACCTAAATAAATTATATTTGGCGTTTGCGTTGAGCATGAATATGATTTGATCATGTTTATTGCAATACAGTTATTCATTTAAAGTCAGGTAATAATTGTTGTTCTATTTACATGAATAAAACCTTCGATGGTCATACACCCAATGAAAATAGTTTGTTGGATCTCGATCATAGTGATACACATATTCATAATATTGATGCCAAAAGATGCAAAGTTGATAATGATATTGCAACTTATTTGTGGCACTGCCATTTGGGTCATATCGGTGTAAAGCGCATGAAGAAACTCCATAAAGATGGACTTTTGGAATCACTTGGTTATGAATCATTTGATGCTTGCGAACCGTGCTTTTTGGGCAAGATGACTAAAACTCCGTTCTCCGGAACAATGGAGCGAGCAACAAATTTGTTGGAAATCATACATACTGATGTATGTGGTCTGATGAATATTGAGGTTCATGGCGGGTATCGTTATTTTCTCACCTTCATAGATGATTTAAGCAGATATGGGTATATCTACTTAATGAAACATAAGTCTGAAACATTTGAAAAGTTAAAAGAATTTCAGAGTGAAGTGGAAAATCATCGTACCAAGAAAATAAAGTTTCTACGATCTGATTGTGGAGGAGAATATTTGAGTTACCAGTTTGGTCTTTGTTTAAAACAATGCGGAATAGTTTCGCAACTCACGCCACCCAGAACACCATAGCGTAATGGTGTGTCCACACATCGTAACCGCACTTTATTAGATATGGTGCGATCTATGATGTCTCTTACCGATTTCCACTATAGTTAGAGGGTTATGCATTAGAGACAACTGCATTCACTTTAAATAGGGCACCATCAAAATCCGTTGAGACGACGCCTTATGAACTGTGGTTTGGCAAGAAACCAAAGTTGTCATTTCTTAAAGTTTGGAGTTGCGATGCTTATGTGAAAAAGTTTCAACCTGATAAGATCGAACCCAAATCGTAGAAGTGCGTCTTCACAGATCGAAGGCAAGATATTCGTTTCTAAGAATGGATCCTTTCTAGAGAAGGAGTTTCTCTCGAAAGAAGTGAGTGGGAGGAAAGTAGAACTTGATGAGGTAATTGTACTTTCTCCCGAACTGGAAAGTAGTTCATTACAGAAATCAGTTCCACTGATTCCGACACCAATTAATGAGGAAGCTAATGATGATGACCATGAAACTTCAGATCAAGTTACTACAGAACCTCGTAGGACCTCCAGAGTACGGTCCGCACCAGAGTGGTACCGTAATCCAATTCTGGAAGTCATGTTACTAGACCAAGATGAACCTACGAACTATGAGAAAGCAATGATGAGCCCAGAATCCGTGAAATGGTTGGAGGCCCTAAATTTTGAGATAGGATCCATGTATGAGAACAAAGTGTGGACACTGGTGGACTTGCCCGATGGTCAGCAAGCCATAGAAAATAAATAGATCTTCAAGAGGAAGACGGACGCTGATAGTAGTGCTACTATCTACAAAGATCAAATTGTCGCAAAAAGTTTTTGACAAGTTCAAGGTGTTGAATACAATGAGATTTTCTCACTCGTATCGATGCTTAAGTCTGTCTAAATCATGTTAGCAATTGCCACATTTTATGAAATCTGGCAAATGGATGTCAAAATTGCATTCCTTAATGGATTTATTAAAGAAGAGTTGTACCTGATACAACCAGAAGGTTTTGTCAATCCTAAAGGTGCTAACAAAGTGTGCAAGCACCAGTGATCCATCATTGGACTGGTGCAAGCATCTCGGAGTTGGAATATACGCCTTGATGAGTTGATCAAAGCATATAGTTTTATACAGACTTGTAGTGAAGCTTGTATTTACAAGAAAGTGAGTGGGGGCTCTGTATCATTTCTAATATTATATGTGGATGACATATAGTTGATTGGAAATAATATAGAATTTCTGGATAGCATAAAGGGATACTTGAATAAGAGTTTTTCAATAAAAGACCTCGGTGAAAGCTGCTTACATATTGGGCATCAAGATCTATAGAGATAGATCAAGACGCTTAATTGGACTTGAAGGAAATATGCCCTAGAGGCAATAATAAAGTTGTTATTTATTTCCTTATTTCATGATAAATGTTTATTATTCATGCTAGAATTATATTAACCGGAAACATAATACATGTGTGAATACATAGACAAACATAGTGTTACTAGTATGCCTCTCCTTGACTAGCTCGTTGAATCAAAGATGGTTAAGTTTCCAAACCATAGACATGAGTTGTCATTTGATTAACGGGATCACATCATTAGAGAATGATATGATTGACTTGACCCATTCCTTTAGCTTAGCACTTGATCATTTAGTATGTTGCTATTGCTTTCTTCATGACTTATACATGTTCCTTTGACTATGAGATTATGCAACTCCCGAATATCGAAGGAACACTTTGTGTGCTACCAAACATCACAACATAACTGGGTGATTATAAAGGTGCTCTACAGGTGTCTCCGATGGTGTTTGTTGAGTTGGCATAGATCGAGATTAGGATTTGTCACTCCGATTGTCGGAGAGGTATCTCTGGGCCCTCTCGGTAATGCACATCACTATAAGCCTTGCAAGCAATGTGACTAATGAGTTAGTTGCGGGATGATGCATTATGGAACGAGTAAAGAGACTTGCCGGTAACGAGATTGAACTAAGTATGGTGATACCGACGATTGAATCTTGGGCAAGTAACATACCAATGATAAAGGGAACAACGTATGTTGTTATGTGGTTTGACTGATAAAGATCTTCATAGAATATGTAGGAGCCAATATGAGCATCCAGGTTCCGCTATTGGTTATTGACCGGAGATGTGTCTCGGTCTGTCTACATAGTTCTTGAACCCGTAGGGTCCACACGTTTAACGTTCGGTGACGATTTATATTATGAGTTATGTTATTTGATGACATAAGTTTGTTCGGAGTCCCGTATGAGATCGGGGACATGACGAGGAGTCTTGAAATGGTCAAGACGTAAAGATCGATATATTGGATGACTATATTCGGACATCGGAAAGGTTCTGAGTGATTCGGGTATTTTTTGGAGTACCGGGGAGTTAGGGAATACGGGGGAAGAAGTATTGGGCCTCATGGGCCAAGTGGTGGAAGAGACCAGGCAGGACAAGGCAGGGCGCCCCCCCTAGCCCAAACCGAATTGGACTAGGGGGTCGGGCCCCCTTTCCTCCTTTCCTCCCTCTCCTTCCTTCTCCCTCCCTTCCTTTTGGTGGACTCCTACTAGGACTTGGAGTCCTAGTAGGACTCCACACTTGTGCGCACCTCTAGGGCCGGATGGCCTCCCCTCCTCTCCTCCTTTATATACTGAGGCAAAGGGCACCCCATGGACACACAAATTGATCATTGATCTTTAGCCATGTGCGGTGCCCCCCTCCACCATAATCCACCTCGGTCATATCGTAACGGTGCTTAGGCGAAGCCCTGCGTCGGTAGCTTCATCAACAGCGTCATCACGCCGTCGTGCTGACGGAACTCTCCCTCGAAGCTCTACTGGATCATGAGTTCGTGGGACGTCACCGAGCTGAACGTGTGCAGATCACGGAGGTGTCGTACGTTCGGTACTTTGATCGATCGATCGTGAAGACGTACGACTACATCAACCATGTTGTCATAACGCTTCCGCTTACGGTCTACGAGGGTACATGGACGACACTCTGCCCTCTCGTTGCTATGCATCACCATGATCTTGCGTGTGCGTAGGTAAATTTTTGAAATTACTACGTTTCACAACAGTGGCATCTGAGCTAGGTTTATGCGTAGATGCTATATGCACGAGTAGAACACAAGTGAGTTGTGGGCGATACAAGTCATACTGCTTACCAGCATGTCATACTTTGGTTCAGCGGTATTGTTGGATGAAGCGGCCCAGACCGATATTACGCATACGCTTACGCGAGACTGGTTCTACCAACGTGTTTTGCACACAAGTGGCTGGCGGGTGTCAGTTTCTCCGACTTTAGTTGAATTGAGTGTGGCTACGCCCGGTCCTTGCAAAGGTTAAAACAACACTAACTTTACGAAATATCATTGTGTTTTTTATGCGTAGGTAAGAATGGTTCTTGCTCAGCCCGTAGCAGCCACGTAAAACTTGCAACAACAAAGTAGAGGACGTCTAACTTGTTTTTGCAGGGCATGTTGTGATGTGATATGGTCAATACGTGATGAGATATAAGTTGTTGTATGAGATGATCATGTTATGTTGAAGTTATCGGCAACTGGCAGAAGCCTTATGGTTGTCTCTTTATTGCATAAGATGCAAGTGCCAAATAATTGCTTTACTTTATCGCTATGCGATAGCAATAGTTGCAAGAGCAATAGTTGGTGAGACAACCATGTGACGACACATTGATATACATCAAGATGATGGAGATCATGGTGTCATTCTGGTGACGATGGAGATCATGATGATGCTTTGGAGATGGAGATCAAAGGCACAAGATGATGATGGCCATATCATGTCACATATTTTGATTGCATGTGATGTTTATCTTTTATACATCTTATTTTGCTTAGTTCAGCGGTACCTTTATAAGATGATCTATTACTGATTTCAAGGTACAAGTGTTCTCCCTGAGTACGCACTATTGCCAAAGTTCGCCGTGCTGAGACACCACGTGATGATCGGGTGTGATAAGTTCAACGTTCACCTAAAACGGGTGCAAGCCAGTTTTGCACACACAGAAATACTCGGGTTAAACTTTACGAGCCTAGAATATGCGGATATGGCCTCGGAACACTGAGACCGAAAGGTTGAACGTGAATCTTATAGTAGATATGATCAACATAGTGATGTTCACCATTGAAAACTACTCTATCTCACGTGATGCTCGGTTATGGTTTAGTTGATTTGGATCACATGATCACTTAGATTATTAGAGGGATGTCTATCTAAGTGGGAGTTCTTAAGTAATATGATTAATTGAACTTTAATTTATCATGAACTTAGTCCTGGTAGTATTTTGCAAATAATGTTGTAGATCAATAGCTCGCGTTGTTGCTTCCCTATGTTTTATATGTGTTCCTAGAGAAAACTAAGTTGAAAGATGATAGTAGCAATGATGAGGATTGGATCCATGATCTGAGGATTATCCTCATTGCTGCACAGAAGAATAATGTCCTTGATGCACCGCTAGGTGACAAACCTATTGCAGGAGCAGATGCAGACGTTATGAACGTTTGGCTAGCTCAAAATGATGAGTACTTGATATTTTAGTGCACCATGCTTAACGGCTTAGAATCGGGACTTAAAATACGTTTTGAACGTCTTTAACCAGGAGTTGAAGTTAATATTTCAAGCAAATAACCGAGTTGAGAGATATGAAGTCTCCAACAAGTTCTATAGCTAAAAGATGGAGGAGAATACCTCAAGCAGTAAGCACGTGCTCAGATTGTCTGGGTACTACAATCGCTTGAATCAAGTGGGAGTTAATCTTCCAGATAAGATAGTGATTGACAGAGTTCTCTAGTCACCATCACCAAGTTAGTAGAACTTCGTGATGAACTATAGTATGCAAGGGATGACGAAAACGATTCCCGAGCTTTTCATGATGATGAAATCGATGAAGGTAGAAATCAAGAAAAAGCATCAAGTGTTGATGATTAACAAGACCACTAGTTTCAAGAAAAGAGCAAAGGGAAATAAAGGGAACTTCATGTAGAATGGCAAGCAAGTTGTCACTTCCGTGAGAAGCCCAAAGCTAGACTAAAGCCTGAAACTGAGTGTTTCTACTGCAAAGGAAATGGTCACTGGAAGTCGAAATTCCCTGAATATTTGGTGGATAAGAAGGATGGCAGAGTGAACAAGGGTATATTTGATATACAGGTTATTGATGTGTACCTTACTAGTGTTTATAGTAGCCCCTGGGTATTTGATACTTGTTTGGTTGCTAAAAATTTGTAACTCGAAACAGGAGTTACAGAATAAACAGAGACTAATTGAGGATGAAGTGATGATGTGTGTTGGAAGTGGTTCCAAGATTGATATGATCATCATCGCACACTCCCTATACTTTCGGGATTAGTGTTAAACCTAAATAAATGTTATTTGGCATTTGCGTTGAGCATGAATATGATTTGATCATGTTTATTGCAATACAGTTATTCATTTAAAGTTTGAGAATAATTGTTGTTCTGTTTACATGAATAAAACCTTCGATGGTCATACACCCAATGAAAATAGTTTGTTGGATCTCGCTCGTAGTGATACACATATTCATAATATTGATGCCAAAAGATGCAAATTTGATGATGATAGTGCAACTTATTTGTGGCACTGCCGTTTGGGTCATATCGGTGTAAATCGCGTGAAGAAACTCCATAAAGATGGATTTTTGGAATCACTTGGTTATGAATCATTTGATGCTTGCGAACCGTGCCTTTTGGGCAAGATGACTAAAACTCCGTTCTCCGGAACAATGGAACGAGCTACTGACTTGTTGGAAATAATACATACCGATGTATGCGGTCCAATGAGTGGTTATGCTCGTGGAGGGTATCGTTATTTTCTGACCTTCATAGATGATTTGAGCAGATATGAGTATATCTACTTAATGGAGGCACAAGTCTGAAACATTTGAAAAGTTCAAAGAATTTCAGAGTGAAGTGAAGAATCATCGTAACAAGAAAATAAAGTTTCTACAATCTGATCGTAGAGGAGAATATTTGAGTTACGAGTTTGGCCTTCATTTAAAAACAATGTGGAATAGTTTCACAGCTCACGCCACATGGAACACCACAGCGTAATGGTGTGTCTGAACGTCGTAACCGCACTTTACTGGATATGGTACGATCTATGATGTATCTTACCGATTTATCACTATCGTTTTGGGGTTATGCATTAGAGACAGCTGCATTCACTTTAAATAGGGCACCATCAAAATTCATTGAGATGACGCCTTATTAACTGTGGTTTGGCAAGAAACCAAAGTTGTCGTTTCTTAAAGTTTGGGTTGCGATGCTTATGTGAAAAAGTTTCAACCTGATAAGCTCGAACCCAAATCGGAAAAGTGTGTCTTCATAGAATACCCAAAGGAAACTATTGGGTACACCTTCTATCACAGATATGAAGGCAAGTTGTTCGTTGCTAAGATGGATCCTTTCTAGAGAAGGATTTTCTCTCGAAAGAAGTGAGTGGGAGGAAAGTTGATCTTGATAAGGTAATTGTACCTTCTCCCAAATTGGAAAGAGTTAATCACAGAAATCAGTTCCAATGATTCCTACACCAATTAGTGAGGAAGCTAATGATGATGATCATGAAACTTCAGATTAAGTTACTACAGAACCTCGTAGGTCTTCCAAAGTACAATCCGCACCAGAGTGGTATGGTAATCCTGTTCTGGAAGTCATGTTACTAGACCATGATGAAACTACGAACTATGAGGAAGCGATGATGAGCCCAGATTCCGCGAAATGGCTTGAAGGCCATGAAATTTGAGATGGGATCCATGTATGAGAACAAAGTGTGGACTTTGGTGGACTTGCTCGATGATCGGCAAGCCATATAAAATAAATGGATCTTCAAGAGGAAGACAGACGCTGATAGTAGTGTTACTATCTACAAAGCTCGACTTGTCGCAAAAAAAATTATGACAAGTTCAAGGTGTTGAATACGATGGGATTTTCTCACTCGTATCGATGCTTAAGTCTATCCGAATCATGTTAGCAATTTCCACATTTTATGAAATCTAGCAAATGAATGTCACAACTGCATTCCTTAATCGATTTATTAAAGAAGAGTTGTATATGATGCAACCAGAAGGTTTTGTCAATCCTATAGGTGCTAACAAAGTGTGCAAGCTCCAGTGATCCATCTATGGACTGGTGCAAGGATCTCAGAGTTGGAATATACGCTTTGATGAGTTGATGAAAGCATATAGTTTTATACAGACTTGCGGTGAAGCCTGTATTTACAAGAAAGTGAGTGGGAGTACTACAGGCTTTCTGATAAGTATATGTGATTGACATATTGTTGATCAGAAATAATGTAGAATTTTCTGGAAAGCATAAAGGAGTGTTTGAAAGGAGTTTTTCAAAGAAAAACCTCGGTGAAGCTGCCTATACATTGAGCATCAAGATCTATAGAGATAGATCAAGATGCTTGATAAGATTTTTTAATGAGTACATACCTTGATAAGATTTTGAAGTAGTTCAAAATGGAACAGTCAAGGGAGTTCTTGCCTGTGTTGCAAGGTGTGAAGTTGAGTAAGTCTCAAAACCCGACCATGGCAGAAAATAGAAAGAGAATGAAAAGTCATTCCCTATGCCTTAGTCATAGGTTCTATAAAGTATGCTATGCTATGTACCAGGCCTATTGTATACCTTGCTCTGAGTTGGGCAAGGGAGTACAATTTTGATCTAGGAGTAGACCACTGGACAGTGGTCAAGAATATACTTAGTGAGGACTAAGGAAATGTTTCTCGATTATGGAGGTGATAAAAGAGTTCGTCGTAAAGAGTTACATCGGTGCAAGCTTTTACACTGATCCAGATGATCCTAAGTCTCAATCTGGATACATATTGAAAGTGGGAGCAATTAGCTAGAGTAAGCTCCGTGCAGAGCATTGTAGACATAGAATATTTGCAAAATACATACGGCTCTGAATGTGACAGATCCGTTGACTAAACTTCTCTCACAAGCAAAACATGATCACACCTTAGTACTCTTTGGGTGTTAATCACATAGCGATGTGAACTAGATTATTGACTCTAGTAAACCCTTCGGGTGTTGATCACATGACGATGCAAACTATGGGTGGTAATCACATACATATGTGAATATTGGTGTTAAATCACATAGTGATGTGAACTAGATTATTGACTCTAGTGCAAGTGGGAGACTGAAGGAAATATTCCCTAGAGGCAACAGTAAAGTTGTTATTTATTTCCTTATTTCATGATAAATGTTTATTATTCATGCTAGAATTGTATTAACCGGAAACATAATACATGTGTGAATACATAGACAAACATAGTGTCACTGGTATGCCTCTACTTGACTAGCTCATTGAATCAAAGATGGTTAAGTTTCCAAACCATAGACATGAGTTGTCATTTGATTAACGGGGTCACATCATTAGAGAATGATGTGATTGACTTGACCCATTCCTTTAGCTTAGCACTTAATCATTTAGTATGTTGATATTGCTTTCTTCATGACTTATACATCTTCCTTTGACTATGAGATTATGCAACTCCCGAATACCGGAGGAACACTTTGTGTGCTACCAAACGTCACAATGTAACTAGGTGGTTATAAAGGTGCTCTAAAGGTGTCTCTGATGGTGTTTGTTGAGTTAGCATAGATCGAGATTAGGATTTGTCACTCCAATTGTTGGAGAGGTATCTCTGGGCCCTCTCGGTAATGCACATCACTATAAGCCTTGCAAGAAATGTGACTAATGAGTTAGTTTGGGATGATGCATTACGGAACGATAAAGAGACTTGCCGGTAACGAGATTGAACTAGGTATGGTGATACCGACGATCAAATCTCGGGCAAGTAACATACCAATGACAGAGAGAACAACGTATGTTGTTATGCGGTTTGACCGATAAAGATCTTTGTAGAATATGTAGGAGCCAATATGAGCATCCAGGTTCCGCTATTGGTTATTGACCAGAGATGTGTCTAGGTATTGTCTACATAGTTCTCGAACCCGTAGGGTCCGCACGCTTAACGTTCGCTGACGATTTATATTATGAGTTATGTGATTTGATGACCGAAGTTTGTTCGGAGTCTCAGATGAGATCAGGGACATGACGAGGAGTCTCGAAATGGTCGAGATGCAAAGATCGATATATTGGACAACTATATTCGGACATCAGAAAGGTTCCAAGTGATTTGGTTATTTTTTGGAGTACCGAGGAGTTACGGGAATACGGGGGAAGAAGTATTGGGCATCATGGGCCAAGTGGTGGAAGAGAGGAAGCAGGACAAGGCAGGGCGCGCGGCATCCCTAGCCCAAACCGAATTGGACTAGGGGGCCGACCCCCCTTTCCTCCTTTCCTCCCTCTCCTTCCTTCTCCCTCCCTTCCTCTTGGTGGACTCCTACTAGGACTTGGAGTCCTAGTAGGACTCCACACTTGGGCGCGCCTCTAGTGTCGGTCGGCCTCCCCTCCTCTCCTCCTTTATATACTGAGGCAAGGGGCACCCCATGGACACACAAGTTGATCATTGATCTTTAGCCTTGTGCGGTGCCCCCCTCCACCATAATCCACCTCGGTCATATCGTAGCGGTGCTTAGGTGAAGCCCTGCATCGGTAGCTTCATCAACACCGTCATCACGCCGTCGTGCTGACAAAACTCTCCCTCGAAGCTCTACTGGATCGTGAGTTCATGGGACGTCACTGAGCTGAACATGTGCAGATCGCGGAGGTGTCGTACGTTCGGTACTTGGATCGGTCGATCGTGAAGACGTACGACTACATCAACCGCGTTGTCATTACGCTTCCACTTACGGTCTACGAGGGTACGTGGACGACACTCTCCCCTCTCGTTGCTATGCATCACTGATACGTCTCCAATATATCTAGAATTTTTGATTGTTACATGATATTATATTGCCTGTTTTGGATGTTTATGGGCTTTACTTTACACTTTTATATCATTTTTGGGACTAACCTACTAACCGGAGGCCCAGCCCAAATTGATGTTTTTTTCCTATTTTAGTGTTTCAAAGAAAAGGAATATCAAACGGAGTCCAAACGGAATGAAACCTTCGGGAGCGATCTTTTTGGAACAAACGTGATCCAGAGGACTAGGAGTGGAAGTCAAGAAACAAAGGAGGCGGCCACGAGGGTGCCCGGCGTGCCCCCTACAGATGGGCGCGCCCCCCACACTCGTGGGCCCCTCGAGCGTCCACCGACCTACTTCGTCCTCCTATATATACCCATGTACCCAGAAAACATCAGAAGCGACCACGAAAAACTATTTCCACCGCCGTAACCTTCTGTATCCACAAGATCACATCTTGGAACCTTCGTTGGTGCTCCGCCGGAGGGGCAATCGACCAAGGAGGCCCTCTACATCATCTCCAAGGCCTCTCCGTTGAGTTGTGAGTAGTTTACCACAGACCTTCGGGTCCTTAGTTATTAGCTAGATGACTTCTTCTCTCTCTTTGAATCTCAATACAAAGTTCTCCTTGATCTTCTTGGAGATCTATCCGATGTAACTATTTTTGTGGTGTGTTTGTCGAGATCCGATGAATTGTGGGTTTATGATCAAGTTTATCTATGAGAAATATTTGAATCTCCTCTGAATTCTTTTATGTGTGATTAAGTTATCTTTGCAAGTCTCTTCGAATTATCAGTTTGGTTTGGCCTACTAGATTGATCTTTCTTGCAATGGGAGAAGTGCTTAGCTTTGGGTTCAATCTTGCGGTGTCCTTTCCCAGTGACAGCAGGGGTAGCAAGGCATGTATTGTATTGTTGCCATCAAGGATAAAAAGATGGGGTTTATATCATATTGCATGAGTTTATCCCTCTACATCATGTCATCTTTCTTAATGTGTTACTCTGTTCTTTATGAACTTAATACTCTAGATGCATGATGGATAGCGGTTGATGTGTGGAGTAATAGTAGTAGATGCAGGCAGGAATCGGTCTACTTGTCACGGACGTGATGCCTATACACATGATCATGCCTAGATAATCTCATAATTATTCGCTTTTCTATCAATTGCTCGACAGTAATTTGTTCACCCATCGTAATATTTATGCTATCTTGAGAGAAGCCACTAGTGAAATCTATGGCCCCTGGGTCTATCTTTTATCATATAAGCTTTCAATCTACTTTTATTTGCATCTTTACTTTTCCAATCTATATCATAAAATACCAAAAATATATTATCTTATCATCTCTATCAGATCTCACTTTCGCAAGTGGCCGTGAACGGATTGACAACCCCTTTATTGCATTGGTTGTGAGTTCTTGTTTGTTTGTGTAGGTGCATGGTAATTTTGAGGAGCCTCCTACTGGATTGATACCTTGGTTCTCAAAAACTGATGGAAATACTTACGCTACTATTGTTGCATCACCCTTTCCTCTTCAAGGAAAACCAACGCAAGCTCAAGATGTAGCAAGAAGGATTTCTGGCGCCGTTGCCGGGGAGGTCCTCGCTCAAGTCAAGACATACCAAGTACCCATCACAAACTCATCTCCCTCGCATTTACATTATTTGCCATTTGCCTCTCGTTTTCCTCTCCCCCACTTCACCCTTGCCGTTTTATTCGCCCTCTCTTTCCCGATCTCTTCACTTTTTCACCTTTCTTTTGTTTGCTCATCGTCATGGCTAGTCCTTCTATCCTTGTTATTACTCCCGAACATGAAATTCTTAATTTTAAGCAATGGGAGGGAGAAGATCTAAAAGATGCTTGGCATAGAATTTGCAATGCTCAAAATAGATCTACTAGGAAGCTTTCTACTTCCGTTCTTCTTCGCAATTTTTATGTAGGCACTACTCCGTGGAATAGATGCATTCTTAATACCATTACCAGAGGGAATTTTTTGGATAGCCATACCTTTGATGCTTATAATGTTATGTAAGATTTGTTTGGTCCTCCTCCTCTCTTGGTAAATGGGACTATTTTGACTCTAGAACATGTGATGCAAAGGCTTGAAATTATTGAAAATAAACTTGCCACTATTGAGTTAATCGAAAATCCAGATAAAAAGATTCATAACCAAATTACCCAATATGGATCTAGTGTTGGAGTTACTTTGAGAAATTTTAAAGAGAAAGAACCTATAGTTAATGAAAGAATAGATCTAGATTCTATGAGAATCGGTAAACTTGAGGATGTTATTACCAACTTAGGGTCGGCCTTTTCATCCGTGAAAAACACTCCAAATCCTCCTACTAAAACTGCCAAACTTATTTATGTTCATAAAAATAAGGGTGAATCATCTAATAAGGGAAATGCGGATCTCAAATCAATAAGTGTTCATCCCAGTTGTCTCTCTATCATTAAGGAACATTTTGCTACAAATGAATTTCTTGAATTCTTGCCTAAGGGCTTGATCATTGCTAAAAATGGAGAAAACCCTAAAGATTATAAGTGCTCTATTGAGGAATTGAGTGCCAAATATGGCACTACTTAGATCTATCCTCGCATTTATGCCTAGCTAGGGGCGTTAAACAATAGCGCTAGTTGGGAGGCAACCCAATTTTATTTTTGTTTTTTGTTTTTTGCTTATGTTTAGTAATAAATTTTGCATCTACCTTGTGTTTAGATGTGTTTTCATGTTTTAATTAGTGTTTGTGCCAAGTAGAACCTATAGGATAACCTATGGTGATAGTTAATTTGATTCTGCTGAAAAACAGAAACTTTGCATGCATGAAAATAATTTTAGTAATTCACATAAATGTGCTTTTGCGTTGATTATTTCTGTTGTATATCAATAGACAAATTTCCCAGTACTTCCTATTTTGATAGGAGTTTTAGAGTCCAGAAGTATTCGAGAGTTACAGATTGCTACAGACTGTTCTGTTTTTGACAGATTCTGTTTTTTGTGTGTTGTTTGCTTATGTTAATGCATCTGTGGCTAGTATGTAGGGTATGAATCATAGAGAAGTTGGAATACAGTAGTTTAACACCAATATAAATAAAGAATGAGTTCATTACAGTACCTTATGTGGTGGTTTTTCTTTCTTGCACTAACAGAGCTTCTGAGATTTCCTGTTGAGTTTTGCGTTGTGAAGTTTTCAAGTTTTGGGTAAAGATTTGATGGACTATGAAATAAGGAGTGGCAAGAGCCTAATCTTGGGGATGCCCATGGCACCCCAAGATATTCAAGGATAACCAAAAGCCTAAGCTTAGGGATGCCCCGGAAGGCATCCCCTCTTCTGTCTTCGTCTATCGGTAACTTTACTTGGAGCAATACTTTTATTCACCACATGATATGTGTTTTGCTTGGAGCGTCTTGTATGATATTAATATTTGCTTTTTAGTTTACCACAATCATCCTTGCTGTACACACCTTTTGGGAGAAATCCACTTGATTGGAATTATTTAGAATACTCTATGTGCTTCACTTATATCTTTTGAGCTAGATAGTTTTTGCTCTAGTGCTTCACTTATATCTTTTAGAGCACGGCGGTGGCTAAATTTTGTAGAAATTGTTAATATCTCATGCTTCACTTATATTATTTTGAGAGTCTCTTAGAACAGCATGGTATTTTCTATGGTTAAAAAATTGGTCCTAGAATGATGGGCATCCAAGTTGGGTATAATAAAAACTATCATAGGAAGTGAATTGGATGCTATGATCAATTTGATACTTGATAATTGTTTTGAGATATGGAGGTAGTGAAATTAGAGTCATACTAGTTGGGTGATTATGTATTTAAAGAATGCTTGTGTTGAAGTTGGCAAGTCCTGTAGCATGCACGTATGGTAAAAGTTGTGTAACAAATTTATTGCATGGGGTGCTCTTTTGATTGCCATCCCTTGAGTAGAGGTCGGGGGCGCGCGATGGTTAACTCCTACCAACCTCCCCCCTAGGAGCATGCGTAGTAGTACTTTGCTTCGAGGGCTAATAAAACTTTTGCTACAAGTATATGAGTTCTTTATGACTAATGTTGTCATGCCCAATATGCGACCCTATCCTAAAGGAACTCGAAGGTCCCACCAAGGATAGAAGCGCATATTGGAGACGCTTTTTCCAGGTGGATATCATTACATTGTATCATTACATAATAGTTGGGGATACATGCAGGAGGCATACAATGCCACACGAATACAACGTCACAATACATAAGAGCAACATCCGACTATGGATGAAACACAAACAGAAGCTCAAACGACATCCACCCTGCTAGCCCAGGCTGCCGACCTGGAACCTATCTCCTGATCGAAGAAGAAGCAGAAGAAGAACTCCAAAACAAGCAAACATCACTCTCGCGTCATGATCATCACATAACCTGCACCTGCAACTGTTGTTGTAGTAATCTGTGAGCCACGAGGACTCAGTAATCCCATTACCATGGGTATCAAGAGTAGCAAAGCTTAATGGGTAAAGGAATGGATAAGTGGTGAGGTTGCAGCAGCGACTAAGCATATATGGTGGCTAACATACACAAATAAGAGCGAGGAGAGAAGCAAACGGAAAGGTCGTGAAGCTAGCAATGATCAAGAAGTGATCCTGAACTCCTACTTACGTCAAAAATAACCCAAAACCGTGTTCACTTCCCGGACTCTGTCGAAAAGAGACCATCACGGCTACACACACGGTTTATGCGTTTTAATTTGAATCTGGTGTCAAGTTATCTACAACCGGATATTAACAAATTCCCATCTGCCACATAACCACGGGCATGGCTCTCGAAAGTTTATACCCTGCAGGGGTGTCCCAACTTAGCCCATCACAAGCTCTCACGGTCAACGAAGGATATTCCTTCTCCCAGGAAGACCCTATCAGTCTCGGAATCCCGGTTTACAAGACATTTCGACAATGGTAAAACAAGACCAGCAAAGCCGCCCGATGTGTCGACAATCCCAATAGGAGTCGCACGTATCTCGTTCTCAGGACACACCGGATAGGTCAAGCTATGAGTAAAATCAGCCCTCAAGTTGCCCCGAGGTGGCCCCGCAGGCTGCCTGGTTCGGACCAACACTTAGAGAAGCACTGGCTCGGGGGGGTTAAAATAAAGATGACCCTCGGGTTGGCCGACCCAAGGGAAGGGTAATAGGTTGTTAGGCAAATGTAAAACCAAGGTTGGGCCTTGCTGGAGGAGTTTTATTCAAAGCGAACTGTCAAGGGGGTCCCATAAATCACCCAACCGCGTAAGGAACGCAAAATCAAGGAATATAACACCAGTATGATGGAAACTAGGGCGGCAAGAGTGGAACAAAACACCAGGCATAAGGTCGAGCCTTCCACCCTTTACCAAGTATATAGATGCATTAATTAAATAAGAGATATTGTGATATCCCAACATAATCATGTTCATCATGAAGCAATCTTCAACTTCACCTGCAACTAACAACGCTATAAGAGGGGCTGAGCAAAGCGGTAACATAGCCAAACAACGGTTTGCTAGGAAGGGTGAAAAGGTTAGAGGCTGACATGGCAATCTGGGAGGCTTGATAAACAAGTGATAGGTAGCGTAGCATAGCGATAGAACGAAGCAACTAGCATAGCAATGATAGTAGTGAGATCCAGGGTAACGGACATCTTGCCTGAAATCCCGCAAGAAAGAAGAATGAGTCCATGAAGAAGATGAATCCACGTAGACAAACCAAGCGTAGACGACCGAATCCTCACGATCGCAACGAAATAGGAACTAACGAGAACGAGCACAACCGGAAAGGAGCAAACACACGGTAAACACACAACACATAGACATGGCATGATGCTCAACCAAGTATGATGCATGACAAAGGCTATATGATGCTACTCATGGCAAGAGATGATGCATACAAGAGCAACACATCAAAGCAAGTTTAAATGAGGCCGGAAACAACATAGAACTAATCTGGTAAGTCCTCATATGCAAATTTCGAAATTGGCCCAGATCTGAATAAACCTTATGTTCAAGTTGTTAAGCAACAAGTTCAAATGCACCAAGATGATCTACACGAAATTCTAGTCAAGTTACATATAAAGTTCATTTAGTTCGGAGCTACGGCCTAGAAGATATGAGCAAAACAAGTTAAACATGGCATTGATGCAAAATACATTCAAACATCAAGAAAACACTCCCAAAACATGGATGCAACATGATAAGATGAAACTACATGCAAAATCAAGCAAGTTTCATATAGAGCACACTCAAAACGGAGCAACGGCTCAACACATACACATTAAACAAGTTTAAAGGACAAGCTGTCCAAAACAGAAAATAGGCACCTAGCAAGCATCAAAACAATATGCTACAGCACCTCAAAATGAAACCAAAAGGCATGGACATGATGTACAGGTGAAGCAAAACAAAACATGAACACTGAGATATCTCTAGAAAACAATATAACATGCTTAAAAGGACATGGCAAGATTGCAAATAATAACAGTTTCACAAACTTAGCAGAAATCACTCAGCATGATAGAAATAACATTAGGTTGCAATGTTTACAGCTATCAAACAACATGCTACAGGAACTCATCATGGCAAACAAAGGCATGGCATGATAATACTAAAGACAAAGAACAAAACTCCCTTACTGAACTACTTCCGAAGATCAACACAAAAGATGGTAGGATCCATGCAAACATGGCAAATGATATGACAGATTCAGAATAACAGTACATGGCAAGAACAACGATAAGTAGGCATGTTGGTGAGCTTGTACAACTCTCCACGGAGCATTTCATGGCATGTGAAGTCAAACAACAGTAAGATGACAAAAGATGGCAATAGCATAGTCATAGGATGCATGGACCACTAGCAAAGCACATGGCAAAACTGAACTTAATGTTAACAGGCTGACAGCAACATTATTTAGCAATTTAAGAGCAAGATTACAACAAGCTACAACCGGCTATAAATGCAACCAGGGGAATAGATGGATAGAGCATGACATGTACACCAAAACATATTGAGTGAACATCTCCAGATTATGCATAGAATGACATGTAGCAGCAGGTTTACCTCGCATCATGATATAGCCGATTCAGCCTAGCAAAACAGTAACAGCAAGTAGCCTACTTCACAAGCTTGATGCACTCACCACAAAGCACACAAAGATACATGGATTGCACCACTATAAATATGGCATGAATATGCTCGTAAAACATGTATACATCATGCTCATAGGATGCACACACAAAATGCAATGAAAAAGACAAATCACCAAGTTCTGTTAACAGACAGCAGTTAACATCATATAGCACTCTTGCAACGATGATTAGGGCATCAAGATGAACTCAAACAAGCATGGCAGTATGGAACACAATGAAGAGCATCTCGTGGTGAACATTTTGACATATTACACGCATAAATCGAAGCAGCACACATGAAGTTATGGCATGTCAAAGTGGACACAAGGATATGCAAATTTCAGGACTTAGCAGAAAATCACCTCCATGAAAGTCAACGTGGGACGAAGTGGTACCGAGACGGAGTGGATCGGGTCGGCGGGGAGCGTTTGGATGAGATCCTGGTGGATCTCGTCCCGATCCACCAGATTCGGTCGGTGAACTCCAGCGAGGAGGGCGGCGCTGGCGATGAGGCGCGAGGATGTTGGGGAGGAGCGGGGACGGTGCCGGAGGCCGGATCCCGTCGAGGGAAGCAGTGGCGGCCGGTGGCGGAGCTTCGGGCGGCGGTGGCTGACGGGCGGCACGGACGGCGGGGAACGGCGGGGACGCAGCGGCGGCCTAG
>NC_057813.1:131329205-131342158 GCF_018294505.1 Triticum aestivum | reverse complement strand
GGGGCGGCGCTCGGAAGGAGGCGGCGGCGGTTGCGAGCCCCTGGGCCCAGATCGGCCCGGGATGGGCCGTAGATGGGCTCCGGCGGGCCCGTGCGGTGGAGGCGCGGTGGGGACGACGGCGGGGACACGTGGTGGACGCTGGTAGGTTGGAGACGATGGGGCAGAGGTGTCCGGCGAGGGAGCGGACAAGTCCGCCGGCGCGAGGGGAGCGGTGCTAGGGTTTGGACTGCGAAAAATTCAGGGGAAGGCACCTATTTATAGGTAGAGGGAGCTAGGAGAGTCCAAATGAGGTGCAGTTTTCGCCCACACGATCGTGATCAAACGGCGGAGAACGTGGAGGGGAGTTAGATGGGCTAGGTGGGCTGTGTGAAGAGGTGCTCGGTTGCAAAGAGAAGGGGGTTTCGGTGTTACACGGTTAACCGTTGGGGCATCAAACGACCTCCAAATGGAACGAAATTTGACGGGTGGTCTACTGGTGATATACCAAGGCCACTCGGCAAATCTCGATCCATTTCGAGAACGTTTTTATCCTGCTCACGAAACAAGGTCTGGGAGGGGCGACGGGCGTGTGCAAGTGTGGTTGGGCTTAGAACGGACGAAGAGAACTGGGGGAACCCGAGCGGATGCAAGTTTTGAAAAACATGCAGATGAAATGCAGATGATGACATGGCAAAGTTCAACACCCAAACAAAAGACATGGCAACTGCGGCGAATAACTAGAGGAGACCTGGCGCACCAGATCCAGGGGCGTTACAACTCTCCTCCACTAATAAGAGATCTCGTCCCGAGATCTTAGGAACGATACGGAAGAGAAAGAGGATGAGGTGAAATAAGACCAGAAGAAAGAAGAATAACAAAGTCGCGAGAACTCAGGTAGAAAAGAGGAATGACGAGTATGACGAGAATGAAAAGCTCACAGATTACTACAACTACAGTTGCAGGTGCAGGTTATGTGATGATCATGACGCGAGAGCGATGTTTGCTTGTTTTGGAGTTCTTCTTCTGCTTCTTCTTTGATCAGGGGATAGGTTCCAGGTCGGCAGCCTGGGCTAGGAGGGTGGATGTTGTTTGAGCTTCTTTTTTTGTTTCATCCGTAGTCGGATGTTGCTCTTATGTAATGTGATGTTGTATTCATGTGGCATTGTATGCCTCCTGCATGTATCCCCAACTATTATGTAATGGTACGATGTAATGATATCCACCTTGCAAAAGCGTCTCCAATATGCGCTTCTATCCTTGGTGGGACCTTCGAGTTCCTTTAGGATAGGGTCGCATATTGGGCATGACAAGTTGGTATTAGAGCTAGGTTGCAATGTTTAGAGCTATCAAACAACATGCTACAGGAACTCATCATGGCAAACAAAGGCATGACATGCTAATACTAAAGACAAAGAACAAAATTGCCTTACTGAACTAATTCTGAAGATCAACAGAAAAGATGGTAGGATCCATGCAAACATGGAAAATGATATGACAGATTCAGAATAATAGTACATGGCAGGAACAACGGTAAGTAGGCATGTTGGTGAGCTTGTACAACTCTCCACAGAGCATTTCATGGCATGTGAAGTCAACCAACTGTAAGATGACACAATTATAGAGCTACACATGGCAATATCATAGTCATAGGGTGCATGGATCACTAGCAAAGCACATGGCAATACTGAAATTAATGTTAACAGGCTGACAGCAACATTATTTAGCAATTTGAGAGCAAGATTACAACAAGCTACAGCAGGCTATAAATGCAATCAGGGGCATGGGTGGATAGAACATGACATGTAGACCAAAACATCTTTAGTGAACATCTCCAGATTATGCGTAGAATGACTTGTAGTAGCAGGTTTACCTCGCATCTTGATATAACCGATTCAGTTTAGCAAAACAGTAACAGCAAGTAGCCTACTTCACAAGCTTGATGCACCCAGCACAAAGCACAAAAAATACATGGATTGCACCACTGTAAATATGGCATGAATATGCTCCTAAAACATGTTGACATCATGCTCATAGGATGCACACACAAAATGAAATGAAAAAGACAAATCACCTAGTTCTATTAACAGATAGCAGTTAACATCAGATAGCACTCTTGCAACGATGATTAGGGCATCAATACGGACTCAAACAATGATAGCACAATGGAACAAAATGAAGAGCATCTCATGGTGAACATTTTGACATATTACATGCATAAATCGAAGCAGCACACATGAAGTTATGGCATGTCAAAGTGGGCACCAGGATATGCAAATTTCAGGACTTAGGAGAAAATCACCTCCGCGAAAGTCAACGCGGGACGAAGTGGTACCGGGACGGAATGGATCGGGTCGGCGGGGAGCATTTGGATGAGATCCCGGTGGATCTCGTCCCGATCCACCGCATCCGGTCGGCGAACTCCGACGAGGAGGGCAGCACCGGCGACGAGGCGCTGGGACCTCGGGGAGGAGCGGGGACTGCGCCGGAGGCCGGATCCCGTCGAGGGAAACAGCAGCGGCCGGTGGCGGAGCTTAGGGCGACGGTGGCTGACGGGCGGCACGGACGGCGCGGACGGCGGGGACGCGGCGGCGGCCCAGGCCGGCGCGGGTGGCGAGGCGCGCGAGGCGGCGACTGGAGCAGGGCGATGATCGGAAGGAGGCGGTGGCGGTTGCGGGCGCCTGGGCCCAGATCGGCCCGGGGCGGGCCGCAGATGGGCTCCGGCGGGCCCGTGCGGTGGAGGAGCGGTGGAGACGGTGGTGGGGACACATGGCGGACGCTGGTAGGTTGGAGGCGGCGGGGCAGACGTGTCCGGCGAGGGAGCGGACAAGTCCAGCGGCGCGAGGGGAGCGGGGTTAGGGTTTGGACTGCGAAAAAATTGGGGAGAGGCACCTATTTATAGGTAGAGAAAGCTAGGAGAGTCCAAATGAGGTGCGGTTTTCGCCCACACTCTCGTGATCGAACGGCGGAGAGCATGGACGGGATTTAGATGGGCTAGGTGGGCTGTGTGAAGAGGTGCTGGGCTGCAAAGAGAATGGGGTTTCGGTGTTACACGGTTAACCATTGGGGCATCAAACGACCTCCAAATGGAATGAAATTTGACGGGCGGTTTACTGGTGATATACCAAGGCCACTCGGAAAATCTCGGTCCATTCCGAGAATGTTTTTATCCCGCTCATGAAACAAGGTCTGAGAGGGGCGACGGACACGTGCGAGTGTGGTTGGGCTCAGAACGGACAACGGAGAGAACCAGGGGAACCCAAACGGATGCAAGTTTTGAAAAACGTGCAGATGAAATGCAGATGATGACATGGCAAAGTGCAACACGCAAACAAAAGACATGGCAACTATGGCGAATAACTGGAGGACACCTGGCGCACCAGATCCAGGGCCTTACAACTCTTTTCCACTAATAAGAGATCTCGTCCCGAGATCTTAGGAACGAGACGGAAGAGAAAGAGGATGAGGTGAAATAAGACTAGAAGAAACAAGAATAACAAACTCGCGGGAACTCGGGTAGAAAAGAGGAATGACGAGTATGACGAGAATGAAAAGCTCACAAATTACTACAACAACAGTTGCAGGTGCAGGTTATGTGATGATCATGACGCGAGAGCGACGTTTGCTTGTTTTGGAGTTCTTCTTCTGCTTCTTCTTCGATCAGGGGATAGGTTCCAGGTCGGCATCCTGGGCTAGCAGGGTGGATGTCGTTTGAGCTTCTGTTTGTGTTTCATCCATAGTGAGATGTTGCTCTTATGTATTGTGATGTTGTATTCGTGTGGCATTGTATGCCTCCTGCATGTATCCCCAACTATTATGTAATGGTACGATGTAATGATATCCACCTTGCAAAAGCATCTCCAATATGCGCTTCTATCCTTGGTGGGACCTTCGAGTTCCTTTAGGATAGGGTCGCATATTGGGCATGACAAGTTGGTATTAGAGCCAGGTTGCAATGTTTAGAGCTATCAAACAACATGATACAGGAACTCATCATGGCAAACAAAGGCATGGCATGCTAATACTAAAGACAAAGAACAAAACTCCCTTACTGAACTAATTCCGAAGATCAACAGAAAAGATGGTAGGATCCATGCAAACATGGCAAATGATATGACAGATTCAGAATAACAGTACATGGCAGGAACAACGGTAAGTAGGCATGTTGGTGAGCTTGTACAACTCTCCACAGAGCATTTCATGGCATGTGAAGTCAACCAACAGTAAGATGACACAATTATGGAGGTACAAATGGCAATAGCATAATCATAGGGTGCATGGATCACTAGCAAAGCACATGGAAATACTGAAATTAATGTTAACAGGCTGACAGCAACATTATTTAGCAATTTGAGAGCAAGATACAACAAGCTACAGCAGGCTATAAATGCAACCGGGGGCATGGGTGGAAAGAACATGACATGTAGACCAAAACATCTTTGGTCAACATCTCCAGATTATGAGTAGAATGACTTGTAGGAGCAGGTTTACCTCGCATCTTGATATAACCGATTCAGTTTAGCAAAACAGTAACAACAAGTAGCCTACTTCACAAACTTGATGCACTCAGCACAAAGCACACAAAAATATATGGATGGCACCACTGTAAACATGGCATGAATATGCTCCTAAAACATTTAGACATCATGCTCATAGGATGCACACACAAAATGCAATGAAAATGACAAATCACCAAGTTCTGTTAACAGACAGTAGTTAACATCATATAGCACTCCTGCAATGATTATTAGGGTAACAATATGGACACAAACAATCATGGAACAATGGAACAAAATGAAGAGCATCTCGTGATGAAAATTTTGACATATTACACGCATAAATCGGAGCAGCACACATGAAGTTATGGCATGTCAAAGTGGGCACCAGGATATGCAAATTTCAGGACTTAGGAGAAAATCACCTCCGTGAAAGTCAACGCGGGACAAAGTGGTACCGGGACGGAGTGGATCGGGTCGGCGGGGAGCATTTGGATGATATCCCGGTGGATCTCGTCCCGATCCACCGGATTCGGTCGGCGAACTCCGGCGAGGAGGGAGGCGCAGGCGACGAGGCACGGGGACGTCGGGGAGGAGCGGGGACGGCGCCGGAGGCCGGATCTCGTCGAGGGAAGTAGCGGCGGCCGGTGGCGGAGCATCGGGCGACAGTGGCTGATGGGCGGCGCGGGTGGCGAGGCACGCCGGGCGGTGACCGGAGCGGGGCGGCGCTCGGAAGGATGCGGCGGCGGCTGCGGGCGCCTGGGCCCAGATCGGCCCGGGGCGAGCCATAGATGGGCTCCGGCGGGCCCGTGCGGTGGAGGCGCAGTGGAGACGGCGGCGGGGACACGTGGCGGATGCTGGTAGGTTGGAGGCGGTGGGACGGACCTGTCCGGCTAGGGAGCGGACAAGTCCGGCGGCGCGAGGGGAGCGGGGCTAGGGTTTGGACTGCGAAAAATTTGGGGGGAGGCACCTATTTATAGGTAGAGGGAGCTAGGAGCGTCCAAATGAGGTGCCGTTCTCGCCCACACGATCGTGATCGAACGACGGAGAGCATGGAGGGGAGTTAGATGGGCTAGGTCGGCTGTGTCAAGAGGTGCTAGGCTGCAAAGAGAAGGGGGTTTCGGTGTTACACGGTTAACCGTTGGGGCATCAAACGACCTCCAAATAGAACGAAATTTGACGAGCGGTCTACCGGTGATATACCAAGGCCACTCGGCAAATCTCGGTCCGTTCCGAGAACGTTTTCATCCCGCTCACGAAATAAGGTCAGAGAGGGGCGACGGGCGCGTGCGAGTGTGGTTGGGCTCAGAACGGACAACGGAGAGAACCGGGGGAACCCGAACGGATGCAAGTTTTGAAAAACATGCAGATGAAATGCAGATGATGACATGGCAAAGTGCAACACGCAAACAAAAGACATGCCAACTATGGCGAATAACTGGAGGACACCTGGCGCACCAGATCCGGGGTGTTACAACTCTCCTCCACTAACAAGAGATCTTGTCCCGAGATCTTAGGAACGAGACGGAAGAGAAAGAGGATGAGGTGAAATAAGACTAGAAGAAACAAGAATAACAAAGTCGCGAGAACTCAGGTAGAAAAGAGGAATGACGAGTATGACGAGAATGAAAAGCTCACAGATTACTACAACAACAGTTGCAGGTGCAGGTTATGTGATGATCATGATGCGAGAGCGATGTTTGCTTGTTTTGGAGTTCTTCTTCTGCTTCTTCTTTGATTAGGGGATAGGTTCCAGGTCGACAGTCTGGGCTAGCAGGGTGGATGTCGTTTGAGCTTCTGTTTGTGTTTCATCCGTAGTCGTATGTTGCTCTTATGTATTGTGATGTTGTATTCGTGTGGCATTGTATGCCTCCTGCATGTATCCCCAACTATTATGTAATGGAACGATGTAATGATATCCACCTTGCAAAAGCATCTCCAATGTGTGCTTCTATCCTTGGTGGGACCTTCGAGTTCCTTTAGGATAGGGTCGCATATTGGGCATGACAAGTTGGTATCAGAGCCAGGTTGCAATGTTTGGAGCTATCAAACAACATGCTACAGGAACTCATCATGGCAAACAAAGGCATGGCATGCTAATACTGAAGACAAAGAACAAAACTCCTTTACTGAACTAATTCCGAAGATCAACAGAAAAGATGGTAGGATCCATGCAAACATGGCAAATGATATGACAGATTCAGAATAACAGTACATGGCAGGAACAACGATAAGTAGGCATGTTGGTGAGCTTGTACAACTCTCCAAGGAGCATTTCATGGCATGTGAAGTCAACCAATAGTAAGATGACACAATTATGGAGCTACACATGGCAATAGCATACTCATAGGGTGCATGGATCACTAGCAAAGCACATGGCAAAACTGAACTTAATGTTAACAGACTAACAGCAACATTATTTAGCAATTTGAGAGCAATATTACAACAAGCTACAGCAGGCTATAAATGCAACCAGGGGCATGGATGGATAGATCATGACATGTGGACAAAAACATTTTTAGTGAACATCTCCATATTATGCATAGAATTACTTGTAGCAGCAGATTTACCTCGCATCATGATATAACCGATTCAGTCTAGCAAAACAGTAACAGCAAGTAGCCTACTGCACAAGCTTGATGCACTCACCAAAAAGCAAACAAAAATACATGGATTGCACCACTGTAAATATGGCATGAATATGCTCCTAAAACATGTAGACATCATGCTCATAGGATGCACACACAAAATGCAATGAAAAGGACAAATCACCAAGTTTTGTTAACAGACAGCAGTTAACATCATATAGCACTTTTTGCTGGAGTGGGATTTTTCTGTGGTATGGCTGGTGCTATGGCAAATGAAATTGGTATACCTTTTGCTGGAGTGCAGGTCCTGTGTGGTGGGGCTAGTGGTGTGGCCAGTGAAGTATGGGTACAGTCTGCTGGAGTCGGTCCTACGTTTTGTGTCACTGATTGTACAGCCAATATAAGTGGGGCGCTATCTGATTTCTCCGGCACCACCACGTTTTTCAAGGACCTTGCTGGTGCTCCTTTGGGTTCGGCAATCACCCTCTTCCTTTTTGATGTCTGATGCACAAGAACAGCATTTGAGTGGAAAAACATGGTATGATGACAGATGGAATGTGTATTGATAATGGATGGGCATGGCATCTCGAGTTATATGATGAGTAAACTAAGCAGATGGCGGTGCAACAAAGTAGAAGAAATGCAAGACAACATATGCAAGATACGCACAATCAATAAAACCTTGCCAAATTAGAACAGGCACCTTGATGGGTGAACAGGACAGGCCATCTGCCTTTGACTCCTCGAGGTTAGAATAGTCATTAGGATGATATTCTGAACAAGAATCAACAGGTGGGGAGCGTATGAGTTTCATTGCTTCCAGGATGGCACTCAATGCCTTGGTGCCAATTTTGTAAGTCATTGCAGTGTTCCACAATATTCTTCTGATGCGCGGATTCTGATATTCACTATAATTGCGTATAATATCTGAGAACCATGAAAACATAAATAGTTGTGAGATTATCTTTGTAATGGAGATGATATTCTAATATAGGGGCGCCCCTGTAAACACTTGTGTGCTATCACTAGATTCTGATGAGAGAGCTCATGTGTGTTGTAATATGGTGCGTGCATTTATATAATCTAGCACAAGTACACAAAAAATAGGCTCCAGAAGTAAGGATAGCTGGCAGATGACAAGTTCATAATATACTGTATAGAGAGTTTATTGCCAAACCATGATAACAAGAGCACACAGCAACTAGGCAGATCATAGTGTACATAACAGGGGTACACCATAACCATGATATATAAATCGGGAAAGTGGAACTGGCTTGAAAATACGGTGTTGTATTGCCGCTAGTAATTGAAAGCCTATCGATCACGTATAGGCCAGCTCTATCAGCTGTTGACTACAGATGTCCCTGTGCCCCTTCCTGACAAGGAACATACTATACGTACTAAATACAGAATAAACAAAGAGGAACATGTTAAAGAACAGAAGAGGAAGCATATTCTTGAGGTTCCGCTTCATTGCATACAATGTTGGTTGCCCACTCATGATGAATCACAACGCCCAAAGAAATGCAATTCCATGTTGTCTCTCTATATGTGGCAATTTTGAACAAGAGTCATTAGGATCATATTCTGAACAAGAGTCAACAGGTGGGGAGCGTATGAGTTTCATTGCATCTAGAATGGCACTCAATGCCTTGGTGCCAATTTTGTAAGTCATCGCAGTGTTTAGCTTCAAGAGTGGACTGCTGCTAGTGCGACACAAAGCAGCTACACGGATCATAGTGTAGATATAACGGGAAAACCTTAAGCATCAGAGTAAAATCAGCAAAGTGGAACTTGCTGGAATATATGTGCTAGTTTGCCGGTACGGCTAGAAAGGCTTCGGATACCAGCTCTCTTCAAGTGAAGGTGTGGTGCTGTTAATATCAGTGTAACTCTCAAAGGCGACACAGCTCCCCGCATTTCCTTGCTATTCTTATAGGATTCAAGTGGGCAGGCCACTACAAATCATATTCCTATGTTTACAAGATCCTACAAATCAAAGAGGCTCAAAGTGTCCATCACAACTGACCATATAGACCTCTACACTGCAAATGTCCCTGCTCATCTTCAGTACAAGGAACATACTGTACTACTATCATACTCCCTCCATTCCAAAATATAAGTCTTGGTAGAGATTTCTACTATGGATCACATACAGATGTATCCAGATACATTTTAGAGTGTAGATTCACTCATTTTGCTCCATATGTAGTCCATGGTGGAATCTATACAAAGACTTGTATTTAGGAATGGAGAGAGTACATATTAAAGAAGAACGGAAGAGGAACATGGTAAAGAAGAGCAAGCAAATTTTGGATAATAAAATGTTGGTTGCGTAGTGCCCACACATGATGCACCAGAGCGCATTAAGAATGCAACGCCTAGCTGTCTCTTGACCATTTCAGGCGGTTGGATGAAGATCCTACGTCTCCTAACCCATCTTCTTCCTCGTCTCTGATTCTTCCCATACAGAACACTGCACGGCCACCGGCCGGACCACCGGCCCCCACCGTCTGTGTTCCTCCGCCACCCCCACCCCCGCCCCCGCCCCAACCCCCACCCACGTCGAGTTTTCTTCGTTCGGCGAGGCCCCACAACCACCCGAGCCCCTTCGTTCGCACCGGCGAACTCCGGCGAGCTCTGAAAAATTTAGTCTACTGTGATTTAACTAGTGTGGAATATAAAAGGGGAAAACCATAAGCATTGGGAGTATAGTGTTGAGCGTGCCATGGCGGATCTGAAGGTGCAAACCGAACAAAGGCAACTTCGTAACCAAGACAAGAAATCAGAGTAAAGCAGTGGCGATCTATTTTCTTGTTGCGATAAATAAGTTGAGCAGATACGGAAGAGTACCGCCTCTGGTGCGGCGCCGTGTACGCATCTGCTGAGAATTTGATGGTGCTGCGGTAGCAATGGCTGTCGGCGGCGTGGAACCAGATCTAGGAGGGTAGACGGTGGCGGTGGGGCGTGGTGGACGAGATGGTCGTAGGAGCGGCGTCGGCAAGGTGGACAACGGCGGGGATGAAGCGAGAGGACGGGATGCAAGGATCCCAGTCCGAAGCTGTGGATGAGAGAGGTCGATCTCTTGTAATGGACGGCGGCATCGGGGTATCAGCTCCGACATGGTGGAGGAGGACGGCGGTGGATGGGGTGGCGGACGGTGGCGGACGGAGGAGGGTGGGGTGGAGAGGGTGTTTTGGTGCCCACGGAGTACGAATGGGGAAAAGGGAGGTAGAGAGGAAGCGGGAACCATGTATTCAGGGCGTGCTTGTCTCAAATGCGAGGAAATTTACAAACTCAGCCCCCGTTTCAAATTTCTACTACATCACAGCAACATTAGTCGGTTGGGGATAGGACGGTAATCGCGCATACACCAAATATTTGCTGACGAGAGTTTGTTTTTGGTGCCCACCGTGTATGAATATGAATCGGGGAGGGAGTCGATTTCGGCCGAGGACACACTGTGTTTTGGCACCCACCGTGTATGAATCCAGGTGAGAGGCGGTTACGTCACGTTTGGGTGAAATTACAAACCTACCCCTATCGAAACCTATAGAAATCCAACAGGCTTTGCGTGGCAGGGATAGGCAGTAGTAATTTCCATCTCGCAGATTTTGGTTTCGGGCGGTTACTGCAACTTTCCCCCGCTTCGTTCAAATTTTGCAGAGTGCACGTTTACGCTCGTGCCAACTCAATTCAAATCCCGTTTGTATTCTATTTTTTTCGGGCGGGATCCATTTTCAATTGGTATTACATTCTATATACATCATTTTTTTATATATACTTTCAAAAGCACAACACCATTTATACATAAATATGGTTTACAAATGGTATGATCTCAGATTCATAAGGTTGTATCCATCAATTTGGATTTTCAAATATTTGAAACCACTTTATGTTGAAATCCAATGTATGCATTCCTTGTTAACTGTCTCCAATTAATGTGTGTTTCATGCGGGTTTTTTTTACTTCTCAAACATGTATAATGTGTTTCACACACGCAACATATAGTGTAATCCCGTTTAGACATTAATTGCATATAAACCATGCATTGTTTGTAATTAAAGAATCTATGGATTAGCAATATTGATAAACTATATAACATTACACATGTGCCCAAATTCAAATGAATATGCATGTTTGATACACCAATTTGCATTATGATATTATCGATGTCGTGATCTCCAGTTTAAATATTTGAATCCTCTTTAATCCAGATATTCATCTCATATAGCTATCACTCATGCTTATATAGGACTATCTCTCTGGACCTATACGCGTTCATCGTCTCGCAGGTATCTCTCGTGCTACTTGTATGTTGATAATGATCTTTTATCTCCGTAACACACTGACGGTACTCTCTCCCTTGACCTTCATCACTCTATCTCTCTCTAAGTATATCTCGCTCCCTGCTATGTGTCTCTAACTATGATTCTCCATGTGGAATCTCTTTCTCTCACACAAACACAAAACTTTGTCTCCCGGGGTCTCATTTCTCTCTACTATTCCCATGTGTGTCACTCGCACACCCCTCATACAGAGATGTCTTTCGCTCCTTAGATATGAGATCCTACGACTCTTCCTCTTAAATATCTCTTTCTCACACACAAACACAAACTCTGTCTCCGAGGGTCTCATATTTCTCCATTGTTCTCTTGTATGTCGCTCACACACACACTCTCTCTCCCTAGATATATCGTGCGTTCCCTCATATGTCTCTCTAGCTATCACTCTTGTTGTGAAATATCTTTCTCTCTCGCAGACATAAAACTCCATCTCTCGGGATCTCATTTCTCTCTGATATCTGTTTGTATGTGACTCACATGCACCCTCTCTCTATCTCTCTCACACCCACACACATAACTCAGCATTCTGATCCACTCGACTCCTATCTCTAACGCATACTAGCTAGCATCTTTATCTTTTTATTTATTTGTTTCTCCATTAACCTTCTTTCTCACCCTCACTCTTGATTCCTATCACGCACACTACATATGTTTCTCTCTACAGGCAGTCAAGTGCCCTCTCACACACATATATAACTTCACCCTCTGAACCACCCGGCGGTCATCTCCAACACCCAAACTAGCGGATGTCCCTCTAGCTAGCATCTCCATCTCTGTATCTATCTGTAGTTTCTCCGTCAACATTTCTTTCTCGCATGGAGTCTTGCTTCCTATCACCCACACTATATATGTCTCTCCATACATATGCATTTATAGGTTGATCTCTTTTGCACAATCGTTGTGCCTCACTCCCTCTGCTCGCCATAGATGCATGCTCCAGCCCACGCCACTATCTCTTAAAGACAAAAACACATGCTCAATTGTCGGGCCTTCTTCCCTGCATTCTCACATGCATGCATATTGTCATACCGATCTGTCTCTCCCATGTCGTTGATCTTATGACTTATGTCTTCTTTCTTTTATCTCGACCATGCGCACGCGCACATACACACACATCCCACGTATACATGTATGCCTCTCACACATGCACGTTCAAGGTCTCTATGTCTCCATGCATAGTTAATTACCCTCAATCCTAACGCCACATCGAATCGTTCTCCTCTTTTGTGCACATAACTTCCGCCTGGATGGGTAAAACACACACTCACACTTAACTATCTCCTTCTAGCTACCCCCCCCCCCGCGCCTCTCACTCTTCCCCTATATCCCCAGAACCAATAAGACCATCCCTTTGTTTAATTCCCGCCTACATGCACCATCGATATATAGTAGTCTTCCTCTGTGTCTCTCGAACAAACACGTTCTCTCGATGTCGACTCCTCTCACGCGCACACACCTTCTCTTCCCTCTCTACAGGCATCTTCTCTCTCGCACCCCATCGTTGGTGGCCTTTGCCATACACATCACCTCTCTATGATGAATTCATG